>NW_018250829.1:26969-28514 GCF_001263595.1 Phalaenopsis equestris | reverse complement strand
TTTTAGTGGAGAAATAGGTCTCTCAGAATCTTTTGGAGTGTCCTCTTTTGATTCTTCAATTTCTTCTCTCTCTACTTCAATTTCTTTTTGAACCCGACCTTCCAACTCTCTTCCGCTTCTAAGTTGAACGGCTTTTACATGTTCTTTATTCTAGTCTTTTGGATTTGATTCAGTATTACTAGGAAGTGTTCCTTAGGATCTATTACTCAATGAATTTGTTATTTGCCCAAATTGATTCTCAATATTTCTAATTGTAGCTCCTTGACTTTGTAATTGATTTCCCATTTGTAACACCATTTCTTCTACAGACAACTTCTTCTCCTTAAACTGTGTATTACTGTTGAAACCTGGAGAATAAGTAAATCTGTAATTATTATTCACTTGGTTGTTCCATTGTTCTAATGAGTTTCCTTGGTTGTTCCCCATTGTTGATTATTACCACCCAAACTGTTATTCCAATTAAAGTTGGGATGGTTCTTCCAACCTGGGTTATAATAATTTGAATATGGGTTATTCTGCTTATTATTTATGACATTCAAAGCTTCTAATGATGCTTTAGAATCTACCATTTGGCCTAATGAATTCTTTTCAATCATGGCCATTATAAAAATTTTGAATTATTAACTAATCTGGTATAGCATGGTGTGGATACTTTCTTAAGAGTTCTTTAAATCTTTCTCATGCTTCATAAATAGATTCCCCTTCAAACTGATTAAAAGATGTAATATCATTTCTAAGCTTTACAATTTTTTATGGTAGAAAATATTTAGCAAGGAATTTTTGTGCTAAATCACCCCAAGTTCTGATAGATCCAGGTGCTAACGAATTCAACCACATCTTATTTTTATCCCTCAGTGAGAAAGGAAATAACTTAAGTCTTATGACATCATCTGATACACCATCATATTTAAATGTAGCGCACAATTCTAGAAAATTGGCAAGATGTAAATTCGGATCTTTAGTTGGTGATCCCCCAAACTGATTATTTGATGTCATTTGGATAATAACAGGTTTAAGCTCAAATGAATTAGCCACTACAGTAGATTTTTGAATAGTACAATGAAGTTCATCTACAGTGGGGTTGGCATAATCTCTTAAAGTTCTAAACTCTTGATGAATTTTAACATTTTGATTATTTTGGTCTGCCATTTTTGTAATTTTTTTAGATTTTTCAAAATTTATATTTTTTTAGTTTTTCTAATTTTTCTAATAGTTGTTTCTAATTTAGAATTAATAGTTCTTTCTAATTCAGAATCGTAGGACACTAGTTTTTCAGAACTTACGCATACACTAACATATAATAAAATAAAATAAATTAAAAAAAATAAAATAGTATAAGATAAGATAGCTTAAAGTTTAAATAAGACTTTCTAAAAATAGAAATTTGCTTTTAAAATCAATTTCTCCCCGGCAACGGCGCCAAAAACTTGATCCCTGTATACTACTAATATGCACAGTACAAGAATAATGCAGATTATATTTCATTTATATTTCCTTACTTTGCTTATATTTCCTTACCTTGATCCTGAAGAAAAATAAGAATTT
>NW_018250829.1:26136-26471 GCF_001263595.1 Phalaenopsis equestris | reverse complement strand
TCTAGAGTTCCCTCGATTCCCTCCACCTTGGGGCTAACATCTCGTATCAGAACCTAAAATAATAAACCAAGTTAGGGGCTTTAACCTGTCACTTTAAAGTCCTCTAACTCTACACCTTTCAATGAATATTTCCTTATTTTTTGCAGTCAAGCATATGAACTACATTCTCATTCATACAATCTCATGTGATTCTTTCCAATTGTTGACTGAGACAATACCAACCCAGTTATTACATGTTTTCACGACAAATTTTAACATCTAGATCGGTCAAATTAAAAAGTAAATGAAGTGCATGGATTTAAATCATCACAACTTCTTATCACAACTTCTTCCAA
>NW_018250829.1:25754-26086 GCF_001263595.1 Phalaenopsis equestris | reverse complement strand
ATTTTAAGAAGAAAGATAAAAAAAACTACTTAGAATCCATAGAGAAAATAAAATCACACTTTAGTTTAAAAGAAGAAATCATTTTCAAACCAACAACAAGTCTCAAATAAAACCAAAAGTAGTCTCAAAACAAAAAGATAAAAACTTATCTCAAGTCCTCCACCAAACTCTTGAAGTTCCTTTGATTCTCTTCTCTTCACAATCACTTAAAATAAAATAACAAAAAAGAATAAAATAAAAGTAAAAGTGGTGCCTGAAAATCTCTCTGAACTAACTCCCCAAATGAGAACTTTCAAAACTTTCCAATACTCAAAACTTTCCTTTCAAAGTCT
>NW_018250829.1:0-25735 GCF_001263595.1 Phalaenopsis equestris | reverse complement strand
CAGGACTCTTTTCTATACATTCATGAACTCTTTCAAAGTCCCAATCTTATTTCTTTTATAATTTTCCAGATTGTGCCTTGGTTTCTCTTTGAATTTATGTCTAGATTCAATGTATTTCCCAAGAGATGCATCCTTTCGTTATAATTTTCATCCATGGTGGTTATAACCACCTATTAAGTCAATGGGTGCCTCAAAATCCTCTTCAAAATTCACAGAAACCAAATTTACTCTTCCAATAACTATCATTGGAGCTTAAACGCGAGGCATCTGGCGCTTTGGCGCGGCCTTCTCTATTTAACCAGTGCGTAAGCGCCAGATTTGGCGCTTAGGCGCCAAAACTCTTTTGGCTTAGGCGCTAAGCGCCAGATTTGGCGCTTAGGCGCCAAAACTCTTTTGCACATTTTTCATTTTTTTGCTCCAAATTTGATCATTTTTCACTCCTTTAAGCATTTTTCACCCTTTTTACCTGTATCTGCAAGAAAAACACAAAAATATCTTCCATTAAAGCGCAATATCTCAAAAATAGATATAAAAATTTGTCTAAAAACACTATATATTTTAGGTGTATCAATATGCAAACCACAACTTTAGTTCATTTCCTACACTAAGCATTTTCAGAAGAAGTAAAAACAAAATAACATAATATTAATATAAACAACTGTAAAGAACAAGATCAAAACCTTACATATTTCATATCATACTTACAGACATAAAAGTAGAGAAGACTTTATTTAGCTGCACTGACAGACACACATAATTAGATTACAAGAAGAGAAGTGGAGAGAAGAAAAAGAAGAAGACTTGCTAATTTCACTCTGCCCTTCACCTTCAGCAAATGGAGCAAAAAATAAACTTGAAGAGCCACAGTCGTCATCATGGATGACAATAATTTGCTTCTTAAGTTTTCATGGTTGATGATTTTTTCAATAATTCTGTCGGTGGAGTAATAATGCTGGTACGAAAATATTGTTTTTCCAGCAAGTGGAGTATGATGTGGCAAATAATTCCACAATAATTGAGTTTATGGATCATTTTTGTGGTACGATTATATTACCTCTTGATGAGTTTCAGCATATGTGGCAATTAATGTTGTTATTGTTGAATAATAATTGAGCTGGAAAGATTCTTTTCCGAAACAATTATGTTGCCTATGCTTTAAAGTTGGTTGCTATTATTTTTGGCTTTGAGCTTCTCTCTTATCCCTTGTTGTGTATCTCTCTTCTGGCAATACATACATATATATATATATATATATATATATATTTATAATTTTTTGCAAAATAATTCTTTGACTATCTTATTGACAGCTACAACATTCTTGCTAAGAATGCAGACTCATTTCTTGTACATTACTTCATGAATTTTTCGTGTCGGTTGCTTGCAACGACTATATATGAATAAATGCTCAGAATAATGATAGACCCAGATGTTTGTAGGGTCTAACTTCTTAGCTTCAACCCAAATTTATTATAAATCATCAACCTTAGATCTTTGATATAATAATTCAATTGGTTTATATTTTAGAGTATAAGGCTCGTTATTTATTTCAATATGTATAAATGAACTCACTCCTTCCCTTATTGTGGGATAAGTTTCCTATAATTTAGTTGAAAGGTTCGAATTAGCAGGACGGCATCACATCAAACAAAACCTCTGAAACTCCCATCTTTTTCCTTTCACAGCTTACGAGTTGCAGCGTCTCTGATTCTCGCAAGCCAAAACAGAGTGAATGGGATAAACACCTCTCAATTTTTTTATGTATTTATGTATCTAACACCTAAATTTTAAATTTTACATACATACATATGATTTATATTTCATTACTTAAAATTAAAAATTGTGATTTCTTAAATTTTATATGAAAGTTTTGAGGGGTGTAAATATAAAAATCAAATTATAGATAATAAATACATAAATTTATATATCTTAAACCAAATAATTATTTATAAACATCTTAATAGCTATTTAGGATTAATTTATTTTTTTTCTAATTTTTTTAATTTTTAATTTTGAGGTTTAATTATTTATTTATATTTTAAATTAAAAACATATTTTATTGAGATAATTATTTAAAAAAATACTAAAAATAAATAACAAAATAAAAAAAAACTATATCAACTAAAACAAAACATGAATGATACCAACCGAACACTTAATTTTTAAGAGAATCTTTTACATATATATATTACTAATCTTTATTTAAATTTGCTCCTCTAACTCATGTCCATATCATATATTTTTAATAATATACGAGTTTTCATTCTTAATGTCCATACAACATAACATCAAAGCTATTGATTTAATCTAGAGGTTTTAATTTTAAATTTTAGAAGTCGATTAATTTTGAAATTTTTTGTCATTTGCTAGAACTAAACATGAACACTCTTTGAATGTGAAGCTTAGCATTGGTAGAACCACCACCCAGTACCAATGGTAAGCTATTAACGGTAATAAGCTCTCAGGGCCTGCCCGAGCCTTTTTTTACAATGCCAATAATCTATTATCACCAACACGACTCATGAAGACAATTCAACTCTTTCTGTCCATTTCTACCTAAAATCAAAATCTTTTTACTCGAATTAAATTTAAACTAAGCTTGCCATAAAAAACTAATGATTCAGACAAATATTAATAAATAAATAAAACTGCTAAATCCTATAGCCTGTAAGCTCAGGAGATGATCGAAACTGTTTATTGGCGCCCGCACTGAAACACTTCAAATATAAAAACAATGCAATTCCGCAAACTTTTACAATATAATCTCGTAGAAAAAATAAAATGACAGTAATACCTTAGAAAAATAACCCTGAAAAAGGCCATTGACGCACAATAAATTGTAATCAAAACCATAAAAAGTTAGAGAAATAAAGAAATTATGAATCGAAGTTTCCATTCTATGACTGGAAGTTGGATAAGTTCCAGGTTGTTCCTTCTGCAGTTGTTGAAGAAGAGAAGCCTGTTGTCCTACCAAGACCGGATCCTGCACCCATCGCTCTTCCCCTGTATGATGGTGGAGGTGGAGCCCTTTCCTTTTCATTGGATTCATCATTAAGTCCACCAACAACACCAATGTCTGCTAGATTCGCCTTCTTAGCTGCCACAAAATTCATTACATTGAGTGTTAAAACGTAAGATAAAATGTAAAACCACCAATAAGTAATAGTAAATTGCAAATTATACTTGTAAAATGCGAATTTTGTTGTAATTCGAACCACTATTATATTCTGTTTTACAATAAAAATGTTGCAAATTTCAATATTTAGATATTAGTCTTAACATTTATTTTATAATTTTCCTCTTGTTTTGAAATGGTTTTTCAATCTCACTTATTTAGCAATGCTATTTAAGCAGAAGTTAGGAAAAATAGGTGCAATTGAAGGTCAGATGCATACGCAGATACTGATTGTTAGGAAAAATGCATGAATTAAACAGAAGGTAAAATCAAGAGAAGCAACTCACATGCTGTTATATTCAGATCAATCAATCCGCGGCTCAAAGAATCAGCCCAAATCCCAGACTTCACTTGAAAAGGCTCCTTTTTAGGTGCAGGTTGTCTGGTGTTTGAAAAATCGCCTGAAGATTCCTTTGATGCCGTCGGAGCATTAGAAGTGAAAGAACCGAAGAGATCATCAGGTCCAGCAACAATGTTCACTGGAATTGCAGCAAAGGGATCAGCGGTGCTGCTATTTTTTGTGTTTGTACCGGGGAGTTTTGATTCAGAGGGAAAGATGGAATCTGATGCAGCAAATGGATCAAAAGAACTGATGGCTGTTGGGTTGGAAGACTTGGACTCTGGAAGCAAGCCTGAATTTGTTTCTGCAAACAACTTCGCATTTGAAGGAAACGTAGCAGGAATAGCATTCTGATTAGAAAAAAGATCGACATTTGCCTGCAATAATGCAGAAAAAAAAAATAACTTTACACAATTGTGAGCGATTACCACCAGAATTTATCCAAGATTCAGCATATAGATCAATACATGAGGCGATCTATTTGTAACCGATCTCTTGGGATAACACTTAAAAACCTAAAAGTGGAATTAGGCCTCCCATTGCTCTCCACCCTCGATCTTGCTAGCAGCTAAAGGTTATATAGAACCACCTTCAATTGTATGGGAATTTTAGGGGTTGAGGAAATCCTAACCACAAGGGTATGGCATTTGGAACAAATTCACTAGTATTACTTCATCAAACTCATAATTTCTCTCTCTATTGGTGATGGCAATCTACTTTAAATTTTCTTTTTTCAACCCTTTGGTTCGCCATAAGATCTTCCGGCAACCACTCTATTGCCTTCCTCAACCACACTAGCTACTATAATTACAAATAATGTTTTGATAGTGGCATTCCCAAATCTCCCTAATATTAACTACCACTAGTCAAGATTACTTCTGAAACTTCAAAAAATAATATGCATAAATTCCTATAAGAATACTCTCATAATTTCTACTTCTAGCCAAATTATCTTTTTACATACACTTATCTAATGTGTTCTAGGCTAACTGCATTTTGCATAACAAAGCTAAAATTCATTTTTCATTTTTTTTTTATTGGATGGCAATCAAAAGTTGGCCTCAAATTGTTGATAACTTGTTTGGTAGGCGAGTCAAGTGTTTCCACACCAACCATCTCTTCCGGTTGGATGATGAAAAATGTTTGAATCATTTCTCTTGAATTTCCTCACGGTTACATTTTTTCGGTGTGTTTTGCTCATGGGTCCATCTTTTTTATTTTGTAAGTGTTGGACTGCATTGCCCAATCTTAAGATTGATCTCCTCTAACAAATTCTATGTCCCTTTTCTATAGTTACCATTCCCTACAACATTTAACTTGAGAAAAACAAAAAGTTATACTACCATCATATGAAAAGCACCTCTACTATTTTCTAAGTTATGTGCATAATTAAAGCTTGAAAATGGAATGACATTCGATTATCTAGGACCACAAGTATTTTGGAAATATGGAATTACTTTTCGTTTGATGTAGAAGAATAGTTCATAGAGCTTTATTTTATCTTTCGAGTCTATTTTGATGTTCTCCATCAAACCATGATCATTTTCAGATGCTCAATTTTTTAGCCTCAACTAGATTTTCTTCAGCCTTACTTTGGCTCTACAAGCATTCCGAATGGTGTGTTTGCAAAATTCCTGAATAAATATTTTCCACTTGTTTGACTCCTAATTGTTTTCTTTAACAAATAGTGTTGGAGCCCATTCCAAGTCACTTTGGTTTTCTTTTTCATGCCAATTCTGACAATAATTTGTCATTTTATTATGTTTTAAAACTCAAAATTTTGTTGCGCTTAGGCAATCTCCTATTGAAGTCACCTGCACTCTCTCTATCTTCTTTTGGTTTCATCAATTTTCTTTTATACATAAAGCCTCAGCACTAAATCCCACTCCCTTCAAAACACGAAGAGGTAACAGTGAGGAAATATATAGCTTAACCTGCTTATTAGAGCTTGTTCCTTCTTGAGGTGCAGCTGACACAAAAGCTGCATCAGCAAACAAATCAACCTCGGATTTTTCAGTAGACTTTAACGTTGGTGAGTCTGTTGGCACAAATGTAGGAGCATCCAAAAGGTCGCCTAATAAGCTTTCTCCAAATAAATCCACTTGAGGTGAATTTATATTTGTTGATTCTGCAGAATTTTGAGGAAAAAGATCCATCAGAATTTAGTATGGTTGTTTCATGTTTCGAATTATATTAATTTCTGAATCAACAAAAAGAAATTATAATTGTGATATCATAAAGCTTCAGTAGCTGCACTTTGCAGAGCCATCCACAACAGCCAACCGTGTAACCGTGTGATGTACATGGACAAAGTGTAAACTAATAAATTCCAATCATTTCCCGAGTAAAACTGGAAACAGAAAATATTACAAGTTTCAGAATACCAACCAAATTTTGTAGAACCGCGTGGATTAAAATCGTCAAGCTCGTCATCATTACTCGCTATCTTGGTACTTCGGCTTGCAGATGATGCTAAACCAGGCTTAGGCAAGGGTTTCGCTGAAACATTTTGGTTTCTGTAAAGTATTCCATAAGCAGCATAATTAATTGAAAGTTGAAAAAAATAAAAATGAAAACAAAAATATCAAACGTTAGAATATATTATCAGCTAATAAGAATATCAATATCTAGGGTTTATATATGCATGCCTACAAACATACTTCTATATATCAAGGGCAGCAGAGATCAATATGATTATTTATGATAAAATAATTAGTGAATCTAGGATAATCAGATAAAATATATATTCCAGTAGCCATCTGCATTACAAATGTATAAAATGTAGTAAGAGAATGGTTAAAAGAAACAAAAAATTCATACATATATCATAGATCTCCAAAACAAATATAATAATTCAACTAAATAAATTATTAATATTTTTCAATAAAACTGAACAAAATTTTATATCATTCAACGAAAAAGTTCAACACAAAACTATAGCAAAGCATTTCGTGAAATAAAAAGCTAGTAACAAAATACATCAACAAAGTTAAAAGAAGAACATAATCGCAAGGGCACATTAAAAAAATGTAACGTGAAATCTGTGATGGAAAAGTATCTTCATCTCTTTCTCTACAAGCATCAAGAATTTGAAAGTTTTTATCCTCTATGCTAGAAATGCGAACAAAGGAGATCACAAAATTCACAATTGACAAGTGACACAAGGCTATTTAGGTTTTAGAGTTTCCTAATACAACCAGTAATGTGATATGCTCAAATAATGCAAGTCACATGATTTACATATCAAAAACTAATGATTCAAAAACTTGTTTTTAAATTGTAAACAATAAACATGAACAATTATTCCAAAATGATAATGTATGATCATATAAATCAAATGAAATTGACAAGAAAATTGAACTAATCAAATCAGATAGCAATTGTAATTTAATTGGCAACAAATAGATTTCCAATCATGTCAAACTCGAAAATAAAAAGCATTAGCAAGCTAATAAAAAATATGCAGGTAAAATTAGGTCAAAGGAAAGGATCCATAGTAAAAAAGCCACACACTAATACAAAGATATTACTTCTGCTAGAATTAGGTAGCCACACCCCTATTAGTACAAACAACGGTGTGTACAATTTACACATAGAAGATTGAGAACTAAAAGATAAAATTGTATTCAATCAAAGTTATCCATTACATGCCTCAAAGATCATATATTTACATTCCGCAACTTATAAAGAAAACAATCTTTTGTTATTTTTCTAAGAATAATACATACAGTAAAATCAAATCCAAGTGATGAAATTCCATAAAATTCAATAGTTAAGTGGTATAATAGTGCACACAAAAAAAATTCAATGGAATGAAATGAGTAGCAAAAAGTACAGCAGCATTTAAAATTAAGTAGAGAATAGGGAAAAGCACATGCCACACCAACCAGCCACAACAATCATACTATGAAGTCTACAAGAATCAACCATCAAATTGTTTTCTGAAGACTAGCTACAGAGATTTCTTAAAAGAAGCTCCAGGGACTTGAAAATGCCAACCACAAAACTAATTTGTTGTGGCCTTGTGGAGTTCATATCCATATCAAAATTAAACATGTGATAAAAAGATATGGATGGCATGTGCTTTCCATGTGCATTCCATGTGCATGGGCATCATCTTGAGCACATGAAATACTTAAAAAATAACATAAAAACAAATAATAAAGCTATTGTAATCAAGTTCCCAATTGCCGCTTTTGTTGAGTGTAAACAAGCAAATCCCCATCAAATCTACTCAACATTGACAGCTTCAACTCTGACGAATTTAATCACCAAGCAAACCAGGATGCATACCATATTTTGTGTTTCTTGCAAGATTATCACGAGTCATCGAAAATAAGCTGGACAAAAATCTAATAATTCCACAATGAGTATTGGCACAATCCCATCATACAAAATAACTTTAGACAAAACTATAAGGATTTACCACAAAAAATGTTGGACACTAATTTACAGATAGCAGAGTGAACGAAGAATTTAAGGAATTAGAAGTACGTTGCTGAAATAAAAAGGTCAAAGCAAATACAACAAAAGTTGGATTAATGATAAAATTTCATTAAATTTGTAAGTTATAGGTGTCAGTTCTAATGATTCTATGCAAGTTTCTACTCGGACAATCACTAGCATAATGATAAATTTTAATGAAACTTAAAAATATATTTTGGTAAAAATCATAAACATGGATGACAAGATGTAGGTGACTTTTCTTCATAGACCTTATTAATTAAAGTATTCCAATCCTTTGTGATACGCCTGTGGTGATTTATTTTTGATCCAAAATATGCAATAATAACCTTTAGATAAAAAAAAAAACTAAACATCTGCTCAAATCCAATACAAGCTTAAAAGCGTTATCAAGTAATGAATATGATTTGATGTCATCTCTTTCGATATCAAGCATCACATCAAACATCTCTGAAGCAACAACATTGTCGGTCATCTTTTCGATGGAAAAGTATTTTTATAGTTTTGAAAAGTAGATGATTTAATTTAACCTAAATAGTGTATTTTAATATGAAAATAGTGTATTTTAATTTTGAAAAATGAGACCGACTGGATCTCATTTGCCCAATAAATTTATATAATCGTGTCCGGTACCACAAATGATACATCTTCTAGAAAGATAAGTATACACAGCGGCGGTGGATCCAATCATACAAACTTATGAGGTTTGTGACAACCATTTGGTCTGCGAACCTTTTATATGTGACCGACAAATTTCTCTATTTAATACAAAGATTAAATAGGGTTTATTTTACCTGGGTTCTAAGTTTCCAATAAAGGCAAGTCTCTATAAATAATTACATCCCAAGTGACGGGAATCACTTGAGAAAACTCTCGATAATGATCAGTGGTTCTAGTCTTCAAGAATTCAAAGTTCAGGTTTTCAAGGAAGGACGTGGAAAAAACAAGTGGGAATGACTCAAGTAAGAACAATCCTTTCAGGAGTCCAAAGGAAGTAAAATGTAGGGAATGTCACAGATTCTGAGGGGAATCCTCGGTGACCTCCCAAACTATCCTACTGTGTGGCTGAGTTTTAGAGAAGATTTTACTTGAATGTTGAATCCTGTCAATTTTATTAGTTGAGACTTACACATGCATAGTAATTGGTTATGCAAATAGCCCGCAGAGGTAAGAGGTTTTACGTCGTTCTGGATGACCATCTCGGAATCTAAGGCGAGTTAGGACTTATACTGCTCAGTATGATTGTGCAGTAGCCCAAAAGAGGGAGAGTAATTACGTTGCGCTAGGCGAGCTACCTCGAAGTCCTATGGGTTGTTTAAACTAGGAAAGTTTAGTTGGTGTAGACTCATTCTGCTATTGTAGAATGGCGACCACCTCCACTTGTAGTTTGCTCCAAACTCCTTGTCGTGCTGCCCACGAAGTTTCTCCGAGTTCCTCGTCGCAGTAACAGTCCTAAAGTCTAAAGCTCAAACAGTTTTACCATGTGTGTTCTAATGTCTCAATTTGGTTGTCATTGGGGGGTTCAAGTTGATTAGAGCGACACCGGTTAAGATCCCACAGTTCCCTCATTCCGGTATCACTATTTTCTTTTGAACTTACTTAGTTTAAACAAGTTATGAAACTCATTTAAACCAGGGAGACCTCGTTAGCAACCGTGGGTTACCTCCTCCGAGGGACTCCCGTAAGTTCGAAAAAACATGTTATGTTTTTTTTTTTTGAAAATGTTGTTTAATTTAAAAAAAAGATTTTGTTTTGAAAGTGAGATTATATTCAGTACCTGCATAATGTGTTACAGTAAGAGTAATTGCAATAAAGAAACAACAACAAATAAAATGTACCTACGTACGTGGTGTATCTGCTGCTGCTGCTATTTTTGTTGCATGTTTAACTCACAAAACACAATATAATTTGCATAGAATTTAAATAAATTGTAGAGAAAAGAAGAAAATGGTAAATAGTTGAACAAGTTGTAGAAATAACAAGGAACTCAAAAGAGGTGATCCTAAGGCGTCCTACAACTATTGATTGCAACTAGCGAGCTAGTATGGTGATCCTACGATCTCCTACAGCTCTGAGAAGCAAATAGTAAGTGTGTATGGTGATCCTACGACTCCGAACAACAGCTAGAAATTTCGAATAGCGCCTATATGAGTTCCTATGAACCCAAACAACAATGGGCAGGACCTATGCGGCTTCCTACGAACCTGAACAGAGGTGGGCAGCAACTAGATGGCTTCCAAACAATGGTGGACAGCTACTAGGTGGCTTCCTGCGACACTGGGTAGCAAATAGAAGCATTGGACAGCAGTCCTACAACTTCCTACGGCGCTAGGCAGCGACTAGAAACATTGGACAGCACTCTATAGCATTCCTATGACACTGGGCAGCTACTAGAAGTATTGGACAGCGGTCCTACAGCTTCTTACGACACTGGGAAACTACTAGAAGTAGAAGTATTGGACAGCGGTCCTACAGCTTCTTACGACACTGGGCAGCTACTAAAGTATTGGACAGCGGTCCTACAGCTTCTCGCAGCAAAGAACAACACTTTTACAGTAACTAACGACAGCTATTAATCACCGAACAACACTTTCAAGCCCCCCCAAGCAGTTTTCAAACATCTCAACGCTACCTACATTTCTTCCAAAACAACATGTAAACCAACCCCAAGAAGATGCATTTAAACATTCCCCAAACAATGTGTAGTATGCAGCGAAAGAATTCATTTGTCACAGATGCACGTATTCGAGTTCCAAGTATGGGGCGTGTGTGTAAAAAAAAAATTAAAGTTTGGGTGTTAACATGTATGTCCTACTTCATGTTGTTTAAACTGAGATATATATATATATGCTGATAAAAGGCATGAATAAATTCGTAAGTTACAACCAGTCGATTACGACAATAAAATATCTGAGAAAATGTATGGTCGAAGCAAAGCACATGCGTCTGAATTGGAACAAAGACAAGTTTCTGTAACTTGATAAGCAGAGAAATTTAGTTGCATACCGTGAAGTCCAAGAAGCAGAAGATTCAGAAAAGCTACTCGTGCCGAAAGAGGAAGAGGGAAAAAGCCTACCTTTGCGAATGGGAGGAAGCATGCAGTTAGCTAGATAAAAAAAATGTGGGTTGGTCAGCTACCGATAGAAGATGTCGTCGAGGAAGATCGTGTGTTGAGAAGTAGAGAGCTCGCAAGGATTTCAGATGCAGAGAGGCGAGCGGGATCAGCCGCGAGTGTCGCGAGGGAGTGAGGCGCGATCTGGGCAAATAGTCGAGAGGGGAAGAGTCTCGAGCGGGCAAGCTGAAGGAATGAGGGGTTTCGGTCGCAGAGGAGGCGTTTGGTCAAGAGGCGAGCAGGAGCTTTGGCTAGGGGTGCGATCGAATCGCAGAAGAGGAGCGAGAAAGCGGAGGAGGGCGTTCGGTCTTCTGGTCGTGAGGGAGAGGCGCGACAGGAGCGGGAGAGACGAACAGGACTGTTCGGTCGAGCGAGGAAAAGACGAGCAGGTGAGGGGCTCGATGCGGAGGAAGGAGGGAGCTCGGTCGAGCGAGGAAAAGTGAGGAAAAGAAGAGCAGGTGAGGGGCACAGTGCGGAGGAAGATGAACAGGAGCTCCAGAGAGGCAGAGGAGGGAGTTCGATTGAGCACGAGTCTCCGTCGCAAAGAGGAGAAGCGAATGGGAGCTTCGATCTGGAGCTGCGATGAGTAACAAAGGAGAAGCGAGATCGAAAGAAGCAGGCGTCGAGCAGGGTCGAGCGGCTCTTTTGTCGCGCGCGAGAGGGAGGAGCAGGCGAGCGGGGTCGAACCGCTGCTCTGTCGCGCACGAGAGGGAGCAGGCGAGCGGGGTCGAGCGAAGCAGGTGTCGAATGAGGTTTCTGTCGAGCGGGAGAAGTCTTCAGTTGTGAGAGCAGGGAGGCGAGGGTCTCTGTCGAGCGAGATCGAGCAGAAGTAGGAGCAGGCGTTCGAGAAAGGCAGAGGAGAAAGATTAGCAGAGGAAGAAGGCAATCCTCTGGAAGCCATTGGCGGGGAAATAAATGACTTTCAAAAATAGGGGGAGATTAAATGGAAAACATTAGGACCTAGATAATTTTAATTAAGACAGAATTTAAATAATCCATTTGAATTTTGAAATTTGAATTTCAAATTCAGGTGAGTTGGTGCCTAGCCCGTGTTCAGCCCGTGTTCAGCCTAAATCAAACCCGAGTCGAACCTGGGTTGAGTTCGGGCCCGCGCACCGATAAAAATGCATCGATATCCGTGCTAGTAGCTCGCGCGTGAAACTATAGAGATATGGGTGTCCTTCTTAGCTAAAATCAACATTCCGGACGCGTCGCCGCAGTTCGCTTCGTCATCCGGGGTTGGGTCGTCCGAAAGAGTTTGCTGACGGACGAGTCAATTTAAGCCAAAATTATGCGGGGTGCGACGCGTGCGCAAAAATGCAGTGTTATCGAGCGTTAGGGTCGCAAAAGGGTTCCCTAGGGGCTGCTCCTATTAATGTAGGAACTCGACTCGAGTTTCATGTGTCGATCCTAATCAACTCAACAGAATGCCAAGGATTTGGGACCGCCCATGCGAAAGTCGAAGGAGTGACGAGGTGGCTCGAATTTTCTAAATGGTGTGGGTTTCGTACTAGTCCTTTAAGAGAGTCGAACAGGGGAAACCTAAAGCTAGACCCTAGGCTCTAAGGAGAGACAAAAAAGACCTCATCCAGAAATGAGGTCAACACAACAATTCCTTAAATTTATTCAAGCATTCAAGATTTCAATCATGCAGTCGACCCCACTTAGAGGGATAAAAGCTAGTTGTTGTTGTATTCAAGATTTCAATCACAATTTTAATCAATTCTTTAAGAAGATTAAACTCATTAAGCAAATGAATGCAATAAGACAGTCGAGCATATTTCTTGTGAAAGCTTTTCATTTCTGTGTATGTGATAGTAGGTTCCTTTCTAACCTTTCCCTCTGCTTCTCCATAACTCATCGAATTAAAAATCTTCATTTAGATAGATGTTAGATTTAGTTTTATTAACATAAGTAGACATTAATTTTAACTATTTTTTTTCTTATGTCATCATCCACATAAAAAAATTGATGTCTGTAATCTCCATAAACCTATTAACAAATACAATATAAATTCTAGAATGAATATTTTCCTATCCCGTACCAATACTAACATTTAGTTGAATTAGTTCATCCTGATTGGAATCAACTTGAAGTCTCATTTTGATTGGTTTCCAAATATTCAATCCCTGCTTTAACAAAATTAAAGTCATCACACTTGATTTTGTTTATTTAATAATTCCATTAATTGATTTTGCAAGGTGGTCAAAATTCCACCCCTTTAATGATTCTAACAGTTCCCATGGTACTAAGTCCAACTTCTGTGTGACGTGCTAGCACAACATAAGGATTTCACATCAAACTGGGTGCATAAGAAAGTAGGATTTTTACTGCAACTAAAACGATACAAAAAATATAGAACACATATCAGACATAAGGATTCAAAAGCCACTAATTGCATAGGAATTTAAGTTCTTTATGTGCCAATTCAAAAATATAACAGAGAATTCTAACGCATAAATTGAAAATGCAAATGTATAGAATATGATTGAAATAATGAATAAAAAACTCATATAAAGCCAGCAATAAAATACAAGAAAGCAAGGAAAAAAAAAGAGATTGCTGAAGTGAGGAAAATTAGGGATTAGTGCTGACACAAGTAGATAACTTTGATAGGAACTTGATCATCGAACCTGTACCGCACTTGAAGGAATTTCACATCCAACAATTACAAATTGCAACAGAAAATCTATAATGAATAAGAAAACAAAATAAATTAAATGTTGAAAGTATTTATTCATACTATATAATATTCTTAGTTGGTTATCCTTGTATTAGACCACTTCAAGTCTCAATGTATGTTTATCTTCCCCAACCCCCAACAAAAAAAAATGAATATGAAGATCACAATACTACTACAAGAATAAACGCCACAACATCACAAAAACATAAATAGCATAAACATCCCCAGAATAAGATGGTTCACTACGACAAAAAGAATCTTGATTCAACAACAATATAGGATAAAATCGCCAGTAGTAACATAACAAGGTCCATCAAACACAAGTCCAATGACCCAACAGAACCAATTGAGTTGTTGAGGTATAGAAATAAAACAACACAACTGAATATAACAGCAAAACCAAAAAAGTCCAAAAGTATAAAATCAAAGAGCAATTAATTCATATCACTGAACAAAAAAACAGCATACAACAATAAAATCATAAAATGTTTTATCCAATCATTTGAACCAAACCAACCAGAGGTTACATAGATCAGAGACATCAGAAATAAAGAAAAGCATCATCAAAAAAATATCCAACTAAGACTAAATAAAAGAATATAATTACCAAATAATGATGCTACTAAAATAAATTTCATATCAGTTTCATAATGGACATTTCCACTAAGTGTGAATGCACATATCTCCATCAGCAAGAGCACATGCTAAGTAATGCTTGTGAAAAACCAACACACAACCAAGCACAAATCAAAATATATAAAGATATGTGTGTGTGTGTGTGTGTGTGTGTGTGTGTGTGTGCCGCGTACCTCGGCCTGTTAGTTGACATCCTCAGTGTAAGACCCCTCAGGCCGATGGTTCGAATCCCCTCTAGCTCAGTTGGCCTTAACGAGGTGGTACTTGAATTAATAGGCACAGTAGGAGTGGTACTTGAATTAATAGGTACTCATACATATGTACATATATACATACATATGTACATACATCTATATGTACATACATATGTACATACATCTATATGTACATACATATGTACATACATCTATATACATACATCTATATACATACATCTATATGTACATATATACATACATCTATATGTACATATATATACATACATCTATATGTACATATATACATACATCTATATGTACATATATACATACATCTCTATGTACATATATACATACATCTCTATGTACATATATACATACATCTCTATGTACATATATACATACATCTCTATGTACATATATACATACATCTCTATGTATATATATACATATATATATATATATATATATAGAAGGGGGTGGGTCATGTTACTATTTGAACCTTATTAAGAATCAGTAATACCATTTTCTTTTTATCCCTTTTCCTCCTAGAATTTAGCCCTTTCCTAATCCAAATAGGAGACACAATAAACATCAAAATCAAATGAATACAAGACTATGCTCTCTGTAAAATAGGAAGTCACATGTTTATCATATGAAACCAAGAATATGATCTATATTAAGTAATAAATCCCATGATTTTCTTTTACAAAACATATTCAAAATTGCTTAGTAGTATTATTTCAATTCAAATGTGGATTTTTATGTACTTAAATTCCGGACCACTCTTTAAGACAACTTAGTGAAAAAGAAAAAGAATGTTCGAAGAGAATTATAAAGAATTAGAATGAAAAGGAAGCATGACTGATATCGGTTATAATTGAAATATGGCTTGAATTCAACTAGGACAAAAATGTGCTCAACAAGTGTCTGAAATATGTATGTTTTTTAATAAATAAATTGCTAAATAAATTGCTAGCACGGTATTGTCTCAAGAAATGCTCAATGCTTCACAACTTCCATTCTATGCCACTTATATCAATTGATTGAGTGTTTGTTTATTCAATTATAAACTATTTCATTGCGATGTGAAATTTTAATAAAGAAATTCTGAAATTTAAGGAATTAAGAAAGATATATGATCACTATTGTTAACAAAATTTTCTGGTAAAATCCTAATAACTAAGAGAACATCAGAAATGGGAAAAATACACATTTCAATAAAAGTTAAAATTAATTTAAAAAAATTAAAATTTTATAGCTAAAAGGGAATTTAGTATGTGAATCATGTTAATAAACTATAGGAGTAAATGATGTAATGAAAGGCCACAAAAATGTCTTAAAGGAGAAAATTTGAAAATTGAGGCACAAAGGTAAAGCAATTACGCTTATGAAGTGAAAGCAGTAAGAAATATTATATATGAAAGAAATTTTATATATGAATCTTACATAGAACTTCAAAACGTAAATGACAGACCCATAGGATTTTAGGATGAATTTAAGGATGAATTTAAGGGAAATATGGAAAAAAAAAGTGAGTCTGATATGTTAAATTTCTTAAACATATAAATGATGGTTTACAAGTCTAATCCCAGGATAGTTATATCAAGGATTAATATTAACTTTGAAAATTTTTATAGCAAGCAACAAATGCTCTTATAGTAGATATCCAAATGAGATTGCTTAAAGCATTCTTTGCTAAAGATATAGTCATAATATATAGAGATATTTTCAAATTAGTGAAAAGCCTAAGCAATAATTAAAATTTCTATATGATAAAGATCAAAGATTAGTAGAAAACTAATTAAGGGCATGACACGTAACTATAGTGAGTAAGAAACTAATATGATAGGTTGAGATGGAGGATGAACAAACATACAAGTCTAATAGTTTCAAATATCCTATATCCATCGAACAAAAATTATGGATATAATTACTAACTATTAAGGAATTATTAAAAAAGTAAACTGAGTGAAGAAGTGCCTTTAACATGATATGAGATTAGAGAATATCATCCAGAATTTTAAAAATTAAAAATTAATAATCAAACACATTATCAATAAAATAAATTTTAAGTAAATAACATATTAAATGTAAAATTAATCCTCATGCTATAAAATATCATATAGGTGTGATATATTTAGAACTTTGATATCTTTCAGGCCAATTATTAAAACATAAAACCTATAAAGTGCAAGCAATGCAATTGAAAAGTAGAAATATATTTAGGATATTGAGTGATACGAGAGCATAGTTAATATAAAAACTTATGAGAATTTACATTTGAAACTAAGAAATAAAATACCATGTTCTATGCACCCCTATTATGTAAGAAGATTGTAAATTGACTATTATAGAAATCTTTCAGATTAAAATCAACCAAAAATATGTTTTAAAATTGTAGCAGTAAAAAATAGAATTTTGATAATAAAATAAAAAAATACTAAAAGTGTGAGAATAAAAAGGTTTAGAACTACATAGCAAGCCATCATGGCTAAATAGCAAGCCTCTAGCTAGTTACATGACTTAAATCTCTTAGACGACACAGCAAGCCATCATGGCTAAACAATCTAGGGATGTCGTTCAATGCTGTCCCCATGCACAAAGGAGTTTTAGCGAGCTCCATACCTTATAGGTTTTGTCGCCCCCTAGTTCAAAGTAATCAACAGATTAAAGAACCCCATACAACACTTGGCTTAGTTCCAGGCCAGTTGTAACAATTTTTGGAGACGTGACTCACTCTTTTGATAGTTCATCAATTGTGTCTTTCGAGTAGCATTCAAATGGCCTAATAGATTTGTCAATTGGCTTATTATGTTCTTTCTTTGAGCTCAAAGACCACTTCATCAAGTGTTTTGCAGGGGCTCATCAAAATACTATTGTGGGAAATCTAGTAGTCCAATGCTACAACAGGGGTGAATCCTTGGTCAACTACATCATTTGCAACTCATGCAAGGGATGTTAGCAATAATTTTGGAGTTACGTGATATGGATATTCTTTTCAAGAATAGTGATGGGCCCAATTGCTCTATATTATAAGGGTGTTAAAATTAAAACCATTCAAATGCTCATCAATAATGCCTTCATTCTTTAAGATAGAATCATCTATAACACCAGTCCTAAAGTGGAAGACAGTTCACATAGATCGTGGAAGATATATCCTTTTGAAATAATTCGGCCCGACTTACGGGTTACATAGTTTTCATCCCTCTTTATAAGGGGATGAAGCCAACATATATCCATGCACAAACCAGTTACTCGGAAGGTAAGACAGAAAAGACTTCAAAGGGAAAGATTATAGAGGCTTACCCTTCATATTGACAAGGTGCAAAAAAAGAAAAATAATATGATGTAGAGTGGTGTGATCGAGCACCTTGGGAGCAAGCAACCAAAGAATGATATAATAGAAGCCAACGTATATCCATGCACAACCCCGTTACTCGGAAGGTAAGATAGAAAGGACCTCAAAGAGAAAGATTATAGAGACTTACCCTTCATAATGACACGGTGCAAAAAAAGAAAAATAATATGATGTACCTTCCAAGTAACGGGGTTGTGCATGGCCCTCGATATCGTGCATACAGTCATTGTCTTGGACAAAATACTATTGATTATTTTGCCTTCGAGCTTGGTTCAAAAGCTCCACAGTAAATAAAAGCTGACTACTTAAGGATTGCCTCAAGCACGCTAGAAGGCAGTCTACATAGTCTTATAATCTCATACATCCACTAGTGTTTGCCCATTTCCTGGTTCTAATTAAAAGTGACAGCACTCCGTCTCCCAAAACACAAGAAGGGGGACAAAGGGACAATCCAAGGGTCCCATGATTCAAGAAAAAGGCGGGTTAGGATAAGAGAAGACTTTTTACCCCGTGTAAGAGTAATGATCCATTTTTTTTCATCTCTTATTAAAGGAAAAATAAATGTAAACTCTAGTGCAAAGAGTAGATCCCTCCCACCACCTACTCAAGGGACAACTTATTTGAAGGAGTTTGTATTACATTTAAATGCAATGACTTCCAATTGCAATTCTTTTAAAATTTCTAAAGCAAATAGCCAATGAACAAAACCAAACTTGCTTATAGCCTAATAATCAGTTTTGTACAATCACATATGTTCTTTAAGTAACTAACAAACTCATATGACTTTAAGTAACTAACAAACTCATATGAATAAATTAACTATAAAATAATGATTAATGGGAACAACCAATATAGGAGGTAAACATTTGATAGATGTCAATAATGAATGATACACTATGACACAAGAGCTTTCTACAGCAATAGCGCATGACGTATGATGTAGCTCATGCTTTTTTATTAGAAAAGCACAAATGCACGTGCAAATGGTGAATATACAAATAATTAATGACATAAGAGATATAATATTAAAATGAAGTTAAAAAGAGCTAAATTTTGTTATAATTTTCTAATTTGTATTCCTAGATCAAAATGATGGTCAAAAGAAGGCACATAAATAAATAAAATCTAATAAATTTGAGGAACGTCCCATCTATTATAATTTTCAAGAGTGAACATTACTGTTTGCATGTGAATGCCTACATTGAAAGGTTGAGGCTATTTCAATTCAGTGTCAAGTTGTATAGGGAGAATTATTGAGAAAAATTAAATTCCCAAGCAACTTAACATACTTGCTAAATGTAACAAGTTAGGAATCCACAATCCACAATCCACAAATGAATAACACAATAATAATACTATAGAATGAAACAAATTTTGGTACAAATTGCACCTGGCACTATGCAACACACCCTTCTTCATTATGCTGCCATCCTTTTCTTTTGAAAAGCCTTCCTTTGACTTAGTGAGTCCATCACTAGCTCCATGATTTTGCTTGCCATCTCTAAAGCTATCTCTGAATGACTCATCCTCCCTAGTACCACTTGAGGTCCCATAATGCTCACTCTGGCGAAAGCTACTCCCACTATATGAGGTTGAACTTGACTTGTAAGTAATTCCTGTTGATGATAGCCCAAAATACCTGAATGCAGTATTGCACACAATGACATGTTACAGGTCATGTTTTCAAAACAGTCAATGCTAGAAACAACTCCGGAATATCCACTAGCTCACTTATCCCGTGTCGCATCAGCTTTATTTCTAACGGCTTGAATTTTTTCCTTATCTCCAAGAAGGGCTAAAATGGTTTCAACTTTCTTTCTCACATTGATCCCAACATCCTTCCCATTAGGCTCAACAAACTCAAAATCTGAGAGTGACTTCATGAAATATAAAACACATAAGAATGAGAAGTTCAGAAAGAAGCATCAAACTCAAAATAAAATCCAAAATACTACTCCATAGATGAGTTTGAGTTCATACAGAAATTTGATGACTTTGCTCCAGAATGTTATCAATTGCCCGTTCAGACCCATTTGCTATCAAATACTCAATAACAGACAAAGCCTAAGATAAAATTAAATAAATCAATATTTCAAGTAAATAATTATTGAATAACTGGTAATTGCCTGTGATTAGTAGATGTGTTTCATGTGGAGAAAATAATTATGAGATAAGCGCCTACAAACAGCAATACCTTATAAATATGACGCCAATTTGCAGTCTTATCTCCTACTCTTGTCCAAAGTACATTCATAATCATCTGGCATTCAGTGCTGATAAGGGCAAAATAAGTTATCCTACATTGAAGAAAAATTGTTCTTTGCCGATGAAAACATAAATAAATTGAATCCAGAAGTTACAATTTTTTTGTGGCCTGTGCGAGCTCAGACAAAGTAGAACCGTGAGGACCCCAAGGTTCATCATTTGTTGCATCAAGGACCTGAATTTTAAGATGTCAAACTACCAAGAAAAGGTCACTCAATGTAGTCATTGAAAGTAGAAGTTATTCGTTAACTTTATATGACACATTAAAACTCACTTGCCACCCAAATAAGCCCTCTAAGCAAACAAACCATGATAGATGAGAAGGTTTTACCAATGTCAAAAGACTGGAATATCCAAAAATGCATGGAAGAATATGATGCAAGAATCAGTTAAAATGAAGAAAAAAGTATATAGCCCATCAATAAAAACTAGCTCAACATTGTCTTTTAGAGCAAACAAAATATGCTTCTTGGCAAATGTTAGATTAAAAGAGCTTTAGGGGGTGTTTAGCTACAGGAAGGATTTAAGTTAGTAGGATTTAGTAAATCCACCCACTTGCTAGCTCTATTAAATCCAAATTTAACATGAATCGAAGACAAAGTTCGAACCTTAAATCCGAAAGTTCATAAATCTATAGAACTTGTGCTTTTTTATGTTTGGATGGATTTAGTATATCCGATAGATAAATCCTATCAGTTTTTGCAAGGATATGGTAACTCATCAAGTACAAGGAAATTTAATCTCTCAATTAAATTGGTTCACTAACAGATAAATAAAAGTATAAGTGATCTATTTTGCCATATCAAATTTGGCAAGTTTGCAAAAAAAAAATGATCTGAGAAGTAAAGTAGTTTTAAACTTGACGAACTTCAATTTCAAACCAAACATGACAAGTAACTTTGCATGCAAATATTATACCTTGCACCAAAATTCCAACAAAACAGACAGCCATCTACTAACAATCAAGCAAATCTTCAAATTCAGTTTGCAAAAAGTAAGCATTGTGGATGATTTAGGGTGTAAATTAAAATCCTAAAGCAAACATCATTCAACATGGAAATCCAGCATATGACTGAACAAATGAGATTCTGTAAGAGGATTCAAAATCCCATTCAAGAGCCAGGCAGAATAATTACCATATAATTTCACCTAAAAAATGCAAGATGGAACCTCTTCAAGAAACCTTGACTCTAGTATGTACCGTTTTTTTTTTTTTTTTTTTTTCTGATCTTCGAAAAAGATCATAAATAAAAAAAGACACTGGCTCCATCAGTTGCCAAATGTTACCCTCATGGCCTCCTCAACAGAAGTAATACATTTGTATAATCAATATTGCCCATCCAATTTCCAACACTCCAACCCGAGTTAACCATACCACAACATTAGGCCGCCACAGCTCGGATCTATACCAGCAGTCTTAAATTTTCTTGAATTTTCTCCCTCAAGAAGAAGATTTCACACAGATAAACGGATCTACAAAAGCTGCCAAAAATACATGCTGCTTTATACACCAGCAAACGAATAGCAAGTCAATATCTAACCTTTTGTTCAATCTCCGGAACCTTGAGTACTTTCAAATTAACCTCTCTCTTTCTGCAAAGAGAAAGAAGAAGAGTCAAAAAGAATAAAAAACACAGCCTTTCACAGATCCAGATTCACTAGTCAAGCTGATCAAATCAAATTCAAGATTCAAAACTTACATCTCACGCACAGTCTGATCCAGAACCTTCATGAAATCCATCTCTAGTTATATCCTGAGGAGAAATTGACTGAAAGCCTAAAATGGAAGAAGAGAAGCTAAACAATGAATCGCAGCTTTGATCCGATGAACTTCTAAGAACTCCGCCTCCCAGATCAGAGAAAAAAAGGAGGTAAGACGCCGAGACCAGCAGCTCGATGGTGAATTGGCTATAGCTTTCGCGAACGATTGCGGAGGCTAGATGGATTGGCTGATATCGTCTTTTTTTTAAGTTATTATATTTGGAAATACATCAAATTTTACGTTTTCATTTTTTTATTTTTATTATGAACTAGAAACTAAGGAATCAGATAATAAATAACCAATTGAGTATTATTAAGCAGATGCCCATCAAAAAACTTCATAATAATGATTTTTTAAAAAAGAAGAATTATTTCTAAAATCTTAATATGTGACTATGTCATCTCTAAAGCATAAAAATGTTTACATATGTAAGTTTCTCCCATATTTTTTTAGAATAGAAAAATAAACTTTTATTTTTTTAATTTACAAAGCAACAAATAGTCCTCAGCCAACTTTTTACCAAGCTATGATTGAGTCGAGTTTATGATAGTTCGGACTTGACTTGCTATAATTAAAAGTTGGACATATTCGACTTTAGCTTGTGTTGAGCTTTTATTCATTGTTCAAGCTTGACTTGTTTAAATTTTTCAATATTTGAGCTTGATTTATTTATGATAAATGAACAGCATTTAAACTATCTAAAAATTTAAACGAGAATCTAGATTTTCATACAAAAAAATCAATAAATAAATTTACAAATTTAATCACAGTATTTCATATATTGATTATAAACTCTAAACCTAGTTGTATCTTTCTCCTCCATTTTACTCTAAATCTCTCACTTAAAGGTTGTTTGGTAGAATGATTTGTAGAACATTTAAGCATGATTTAACCTAAATCCTACAAAACAACTAAATATAAAAGCTTTGAAACCTACAAAAACTTAATATCAAATATTTATATACCATATATGATATGAGTAATCAGTTATCCACAAACGAGCTAATATTCTAGTTAATAAAATTTTATTTAAATAATATATCATACATGATACTAGCTATATTCAAGTTTAATATCGTGTATTTGACAAACTATCTATTGAGCAACAAACAAGTTTGTATGTGAACATAAACGAACAAGTTCGACTATATTCATTTTTAGTTCACTTAAGCTTCGTTGTTCAAGCTTGTTTCTTTACTAATTTAAACGAACATGATCAAATCTTAATTGAGTTGAATTTGAGTTGTTCATCAAGAGCATTGGTTCATTTACAGCCCTACTCCTTACCTTCTGTGTATTTATATAAAATATATTGTAGAAATAATTTACTTAGAATTATTTAATAATTTTAAGTTTGAATTTGTGAATTTTAATATCTTTAAATTAAAATATTTTATTAAATTATATTCTAGAATTATAATTTTGTTTAGTATTTTTATGTGAAAATAAATTTATGTTTATATCTAAATTTGCTTTTAAATTTACATTTAAATTTGTTTCTTATAAAATTATTACTTTTTGTTGTATTGCCAAAAGCGTCAGGGTGGGCCCAAGGCACAAAGTCTAGTTCATTAGGATAATATAATAAATTGGTGATCGAATAACCTAACTAAAAGATTTGAGCAGGTTAATTTGCCTTTGAAGTTTAGTAAGAGGAAATTATTAGGGCGATTCAGTTAACTGATTTTGAGAAAACATGCCCTGTCGTATGAGCATGGCGAATTCAATACCATATTATCCTAACCTGATTGAGTGAACCTGTCAACTCGCCATAGCCCCAACTAGACTAACATAAGTGTTACTGAGGATCACTATCAAAACTATTGTAAGAAGAGATGCATTCTTAGAAGAATTGATAAATAAGGAAATGTGTTATCAAATGAATATTTTAATGCTAGCTCTAAAAGGAGATAATAAACATAAATGAAAAACATATCTTTTACGATCAACTATTAATAATAGCATTTTTTTAACATTGTAACCTATTAAACGAGTCACTTAAAAATAAGCAAAATCATTGCATGAAGGAGCTCAGTCTCTGAACATTAGAAAATACTAATTTCTATAGATTTTTCTTCTCTGTTCTTGGTGCTCCGATTCTTTCATTCTAACTTTTTTCCTTAGGTATGCTAGTCTATGGTTAAATCATGATCTAATCTTCTAAAAAGTGTTGTGAGCAAAAAACATGTTACAAATAACAATAGAATTTACCTAAGGGGCAAAGTCAATAGACAAAGCCATCTCTAATAAAGTAGAGTGACTAAAGAATTTTTTATATAGTAGATTAATGAGTTCAAAAAACAAAAACATGTTACAAATAACAATAGAATTTACCTAAGGGGCATAATCAATAGACAAAGTAATCTCTAACAATATGGAGTGACTAAAGAATTTTTACTATAATAGATTAATAAGTTTAAAAAACAAATGATGATACTGATGAGGGAGACAGTAGAGCAAGTCTTAAGAAGAAGATCGAGGGTGCAAGGATACTTAGTGTCCCAAGAATTAGCAATTTGATGAAGAAGAGTATTTATTACATAAACTAGAAGATGTCTATCATCTTTGTAAATAATGAAAGATGAAACATTTCTCCCGATAATGCATGCTTCTTCTCTTCAGGCCACAGAAGAGAAAGGAGGCAATTAGAGCCTCAGAGAATGTTAATTGGAGAATGCCTTCTCCATGAAGATCGCAAAAAAGAGGCTTAGAGATGCTCATAATTACATCCTTGGAATCATGCAGAGGCTCGTATTTTCTAGTTGACCATATGCCATGCTCAAAATAAATGATGTCATTAAGTGTTGTTTATTATTTTTGACCCTCAGAGAGTTGACACTCTTGTTGTTCAACAACTTAATAATATGAGCCATTACCCCTTATGCAGACTTCAAGCACACATTCATCGTTCAATTGTCAGTGCATAAAAACCATGAGAGAATTCACAAAACTTACAAAAAAAAATTGTTTAGAGTCGATAGAAGGATACAAGCATTTATTACTCACTTAAAAATGCTAGAAATAAGAGAACTTAAGCCTATTGTAGTGAATGGAGTACTTAGTCAAGGATTAAGAGATAGACCTATTTGTTATACACTCAGTTTCCAACACTCAAGAACCATGGTCAAATTGTTGGAGCTAGCTAATGGTCTTATCATCGAAGAATATAACTCTTTATTTGCTACATCTGGGATGTGGCACCAACTACAACTTCCATTGAAAAGGAGATTTAACGTGATTGACCAAAGGGAAGGAAACCATGACACAAATCCTCAAAAGATTTTAAGCTCTTAAATGTGTTAATCTCACACTTTTCAAGAATCTTGAGTGCCAAACTTGTCCTACAAAAGGTGAGTTCAATATGAGGAGAGGCGAGTTAATTATGATGCATAGTAGAGATCACCTCTTCCCATGCACCAATTGTTAATTTTTAATATCTTTAAGGTTTCAATGGTTGAAGTTGTCGAAGGCATTCAAAATAAACTTTTAGAAGCCAACACATACAAGGCTAGAGTTCACTTATGAATGTTAGAGGTCATATGCATGACCAAGAAAGATATTTTTGTATCATCATGACCACGATCATAATACTAAGGAGTAAAAACATCTAAGAAGCCTAATTGAATAATTGATTAAGGTAAAAAAGTTGAAAGAATTTGTTGCACTAGAAGAGAACACTCAAAGGTATGGGAAGGCATTAGTAGAGTGCTGACATGGAGATTTGTATATGCAAATATTTATGA
>NW_018250828.1:7522-9823 GCF_001263595.1 Phalaenopsis equestris | reverse complement strand
TGAAGAGCTGGAAAGGTAAAATTTTGGTAATTTTCTTAACCCTCTGTCATATCTTGGTGAGTCCTTAAAAGTTTAATTAAGGATGATTTCATTGAACGAAGCAAATTAAGTTTAATAGGCCTCTGAGGTATCCAACAAGTTAAGAGGGGGAAGCAGGTCCATGCCTCTTTCTCACCAACTAGTGAAAAGCCTCGAGTCCATTTAAACTCATTATGTTGCTTAATGGTTCATCCTGTAAATACCCTTATTACTCAGTGAACATTGATGTCTCAAATATCCTTAAGAAAGAGGTAATTCATTTGTCATTCAATTTAAGAATTATGTGGGTGAAGACCCTTAAAGAGGCAAGTTAGTGTAATTTGAACACTTAGCCAAATTTTAAACCTAATTGGTCTTAGTGGTGTTTCAAGGATGTTTGACTTAGTTATGTTTATTTCTCTAATTCTTGTTTAACCAATTTTGATTTAGCCTAAGTCACCACTAAGCCCTTAAGACCAAGGTGAGTTTAGTTTTGAAAAAGGGTTAAACTTTAAGTGGTCATGATCATTATTTGGATTTTATTTAAAAATCAAGATAGGGGTATTAAATTGATTAATTATTGACTTCAAAAGTCATACCCCTAAGTCCAGGATCATTTAATTTTAATAAACTTCTAAACTTAAATAATTTAGAAATTTATTAATTTTAATTAAGAAAGTGAGATTGGTTTATACCAATTAACCCCTTGTGTTTCAAGCATCAAAATAATTTATTAAGATTAGAGGTTACCCATTCCCCTCTTTAAATTAGGCCTAAATGTTATTTAAGGCAAGATTTCCAAAATTACACATTTGCCCCTAAGGCTTTAACACTTCATAATTTATCAAATTCAATTCAAATGACTTTAAAATTTTTATTCTACCTCATTCATGGGAATTGAGACATCAGAGGAGAAAATGTGATTTTTAAAAATTTAATTTAATTTATATAATTATTTTAATGCAAAAATAGGATTTTTCAAAGAAAATTCCTAACTTGACCAAGGTAAATTATAATCTCTTGATATTTTTACTGAAGATAGACCCAGACAAGGGAAGCCTTTGTATCAAATTTCACAATTTTTTGATCTCTCTGTGATTTATTAAAATTATTTTAAATTCTGGATATTTAATAAAAATAAAATATTTTAAATCGTGAAAATTGAGTTTTCTATTTTTAAAAAATCTCTCTATGGTCAAAGAACTCAGAGGAGGAAATTTCATATTTTTCTTGATTTTTCCTTGATGAATTGGAATTATTTTAGTGAAAACTCATTTTTAGCCTTTTAAAAATTACTTTTAGCCTTTTAAAAATTACTTTTTAGGCTTTGAAATTCAATATCTTTATTTAGAAAATCAGTTTTATTATAAAATAATTTAAAACCTTTCCATGAGTTTTATTATTTTTATGATTTTTATAAATTTTTAATTATTTAAATATTTAGAATAGGTAAAAAATTAAGTTTTTATTTTAAGAATCATTTTATTTTTAGAAAATACCCCTGATCACAGAGAACTCAAAAAACTAAGTTTCATAATTTTTTGAGTTATATTTTGATTTTTAAAAATCATTTAAATGTTAGGAGTAGTATTTATCTTTAAAAATCAATTTAAGTTATCAAATGAGCTCAAAATATTTTGAAACTTTTATGATGAGTTCTCTGGATCATAAATCACAGTGGAAATAAAAAATCAAGTCATGTAAATGTTTGTATTTTTCAAAATTAATTATCTTAGTGCTTTAGTATTTGGAAAATTTAAGGATGTTCTAAATGACTTGACCCATGAAATCATTTTCAAAGGTTTCTCTGGTCATGGTGGACCTTCCAAAATTTTCTTGAAATTTAATAACCAATGTGCTAATTTCCGTGATTATTTTAAGGAAATCATGTGATATAACTTGAAAAATATGGGTCTCTATATAGGGACCTTCTCTAACTTTGGAAAAACTATAAAATACTTCCGCTAACAGAGGCTATAACATGTCAAAATTTCAAGCCAAGGTGATGTGTCAATATACATGGAGAATCAAATGATTCCAAATAATGTTTAGATAATTAAAAATATTTTATGCATGAAATAGACTTTAAAATTATTCAATATTGTTCTCCTCTATTCACTGAGGAAGCGAGTATTTTTATTTTATTTTTGTAATTTTTCTACACAAAGTTATGTATTTTTGAAGTTTTAGGGATTAAATAAATAAGAAAATACCCCTATTTTCTATTTAAACCGCGCGTGCCACCTTAACCTATGACGGCTCAGAAAGCATGCGCGGCGCGAC
>NW_018250828.1:2739-3946 GCF_001263595.1 Phalaenopsis equestris | reverse complement strand
AAAAGAAGGTGTCGGAATGTAAGGACCAACCTCAAATGTAAAGAATAAAAAATTTAGGACTGATTCGAAAATGAGAATTGAAATGTAGGTCAATTCTCAAAAGAAGGTGTCGGAATGTAAGGACCGACCTCAAATGTAATGAATTAGAAATGTAGGACTCATTCAAAAATGAGAATTGAAATCTAAGTCAATTCTCAAAAGAGAGTGTCAGAATGTAAGGACCGACCTCGGATGTAATGAATCAGAAGTGTAGGACTGATTCAGAAATGAGAATTGAAATGTAGTTCAATTCTCAAAAGAGGGTGTCGGAATGTAAGGAACAACCTCGAATATATTGAATCAGAAATGTAGGACTGATTCAGAATTGAGGATTGAAATGTAGCTCAATTCTTAAAAGAGAGCGTCGGAATGTAAGGACCGACTTCAAATGTAAAGAATCAGAAATGTGGGACTGATTCAGAAAAGAGAAATTTAGGTATCAGTTTTAAGGAGAGAGTCCAAATTTAAATATCAATCTTGAAATGTGAGAATTGAAATGTAAATATCAATTCGAAGATGAAAGAATTGAAATGTAGGTATCAATTCAAAGATATGAGAATTGAAATGTAAGTATCAATTCAAAGATGTGAGAATTGAAATGTAGGTATCAATTCAAAGATATGAGAATTGAAATGTAAGTATCAATTCAAAGATGTGAGAATTGAAATGTAGGTATCAATTCAAAGATATGAGAATCAGGATTTAGGTACTGATTTGAAGATGTGATATGAAATTTACAAAGAGCTTGAGATGTTGAATTTGCGGTAGTGTGTTATACGAGAAGGTTGATTTTGAAGAAGATTTGTAGAGCTTTATGGAGTTATGTGCAGAATGTGAAATTCTGCAAGGATGTTCAGAGAGTTAGTGTGATAATGATGGTTGTGTTGCGAGCACAAAGAGTAGGAAATTTTGAATACGGAAGTATCCACTAAACAGGTTTGTTTTATTTTCTTGTTGTTTTTATCACAATTGATTTTTCAAAAATGTGTTTTTAAAGTTTTAATTTCAATCGGTTGATATGAAATTTGTTTTGTTATTCACTCATTTATGATTATCTTTCATTTGTTTTTTGTTACGTTGCCGAAGATTTGTTGTTTCGTTCTATGTTCATTGGAACTTTGAACTATCGCATGCTTCGCGGTTTTCATCCATCGCACAAACAGGCAAT
>NW_018250828.1:2038-2686 GCF_001263595.1 Phalaenopsis equestris | reverse complement strand
AAGATGCTACAGATCAAATATAGGCTAATGCCTCAAAAGGTACATCATGTAATACATGCTAAAATGCATTGAAAGTCATCTCAAGATATGAGTACATCATAGACTGATTACATCAGATACATGTCATGCTTGTTAAAAGAAAGCGAGTGAATCCTATGCGCTTGGTAAATCGAGCTCCTGATCAAGCAGACCTTCTGAGTCATGCTCCAGGATAAGAGTTCCCTTAGCATATTTAGAGGTAAAACCTTCTCATAGCTAGTAAGGAAACAATTCCTCCAACTCTGGGTCTTGCTGGAATCCATATGGTATCTTACTTTCATCCATTCTGTGGAAGGTCACGGACACCCTATACTCCTGGAATGCAGTGCTTGACAACGTCTGCAATGTTGCCCTTGAGAACAAGCACTGAACCAACTAGAAGAGGAATCTCCACAGCTCCTCTGAATTCACCAGGACCTATTACATTGATTTCTTTTCCAAACAGAATATTTCTCTTACTCATGAATGAGACCGTACAGAAAGGCCTCACAAAGTCATGATGGTCAATGTGCGGGGAATGCAGTCACCTTCTTCATAAATGTTGATGATGCAACTGTTAGAAATGCAAGTGGTGGGTAGAATATTCCACTTAACCATTCTCTTTATCAT
>NW_018250828.1:620-1526 GCF_001263595.1 Phalaenopsis equestris | reverse complement strand
CCGTCCCCAGTGGGACATACGGCTCATTTGCCACGAAATTTGGAGTCTGAGAGTCGTTGGTGCTTGAAGTGTATTCTTCTAAGGTACTGAAACGCTGTAGATGTAGAACGTTGCAGTTCGGGCATTCTAAAAATGTGCCCGTGACTAATGTCCTGGCTGGTATCTCGACGTTGCATGTTGGGCAACCTCTGCACAAGATATTTGGGACCGAGGGTACATCTGATCCTGTCACAAATCCTGACTCTTCATCTGTAGTGGGCAGGCTGGCAAAAGTCTCTCTCAGATCTGGATCGTAGATATGTCCCTCAGGAATGGGGGTAAGAATACCGCTCACATGTCTTTGGTGCTTACGCTCCTGTCGCAGAAAAGCTCTCTGTTTCTTTCGGCTTACATTTCTGCGTTGCGTCCTGCAGAGTGGAGTATTTGGTAGTTGCTCACTGTGGGAAGCTATTAAGCCCCTTGCTAGAGTAGCTATCATGGAGGGCAGTCGGCTGGGTCCCTCCATCGGATCTTGTTCTGCTATCTTGTTTTTACCTTTACATGACACATCATCCTGAGTGGTCACTCTCAACAGTGAAGGTAGTCCCTTCTTTTCTTCATTGCTGACTGCATCCATTAGAGGACCGTCGTAGTCCATATCAATCTAGTTGAAATCCATGTTGAAATCTATGACACCTCCTTGTGGCATCATTTCTTCATTCAGTGCGAGGTTCCAGCCATCCTGGAAGGCAAAGATCAGGCTCTTTCCTGACATTTTTCTGCAGACGACAGAAAGAAACGTCAGTGGGCAAAGTTTGGCATGAAGAACAAAACAACAGAGTATTTATTAAAGTAAATTTTATTTCTTTTTTAATGAAAAGGATTACTCATTTTATGTGTGAGTTTTGTTTTAATTTAATGTTTTAA
>NW_018250828.1:0-505 GCF_001263595.1 Phalaenopsis equestris | reverse complement strand
TCCAGTGATAGACATTTGGCCACATAAATAACCCTAAAACAATCAAAGTTTCAAACTTTCAAAGCAAGCAGAGGTAAGCAGCATTAGGTTGCGTAATAGGTTTTTTAGGTATAGTCCATTTATCGGTAACATGGGTCTTTCACCCTGGAAGTGCACTAACTGGTAGGTTCCTTCTGTATAAACCCTCTAAATGACAAATGGTCTCTCCCAAGTTGGCTCAAATTTTCCACCTATTTTCTGGCGAGCAAGAATAGGTTATTTGGGCACAAGTACGAGGTCACCAATTTTGAAGGCCATTGGGCGAACCAATTTGTCATGGGCTTGTACCATCTTTGCCTGGTAAAGCTGCAAATGTTGCTGTGCTTCCAATCGTTTTCCCTGGAGACTCTCTGGTTCTTCAAGCCTGAGTTTTGTGCTTTCTTCTGTTGTAAGTTGGTTGGCAATGGAGACTCTGAGAGATGGTGTCTGGATCTCTAGCGGTAGCACAGCCTTGGTCCCGTACACA
>NW_018250827.1:88186-88443 GCF_001263595.1 Phalaenopsis equestris | reverse complement strand
TGCACTACACTCTTCGCTAAGTGCAACAGTTTTGTACTTCCTTTTTTGTTCAAAATATATTTCATAAATTTCACATAATTGGGCATTTGCTCTAAATATTCTACGAAGGGAATATTTACCGTTAACTTCTTAAGAATTTCTAAAAATTTGGAAAAAATTTTATTTTGTTTGTGTTGCTTCAATATTTGAGGAAACGGTGGTGGAGGTTTCTCCACAGTAATTTTCATTGGTGTAAGTGGATATTCTAAATCTGGGTA
>NW_018250827.1:87368-87770 GCF_001263595.1 Phalaenopsis equestris | reverse complement strand
CATATGAAGGTTGAACATCCACAAATTGCCCAGATGAATTCTCTTCCATTGTTGGAGAATAATTCATTCCATAATGATCTAATTTCTTTGATATTGCAGCAATCTGCGAAACTAACATAGATATTGCATCAAAATCATGGATACTAGCTACACTTTTAGGATTTACCCTTTCAGAGGGCCATTAACAATTTTTGGTAGCCATCTCTTCTATTAACGATAAGCCTCATCAAAAGGTTTTGACATTAAGGAACCACCAGCCGCAACATCTATAATTGATCTAAGTGATCCCACTAATCAATTATAAAAAGTTTGAATTATCAACCAATCTGGTAACGAATGATGAGGGCACTTCCTAAGAAGATCTTTAAATCTCTCCCAAGCTTCGTATATTGACTCTCCATC
>NW_018250827.1:85766-86703 GCF_001263595.1 Phalaenopsis equestris | reverse complement strand
AGGTCTAAATTTACGCATACAATTTGAAATCAGTACACAGTAAAAGAGTTAACTAAATATGAAAATAAATTGTAATTCAAGTAAAAATTTTGTAATAATCCAAATTTGTCCGTCACTCTAATTATGATCCTTCTAAGTGAATTCAATCTTGAGACTTGGGAAAATTCGGCCGTCCACGCCGTTGGGCTCGTTGTCGGCGCCCTTGGGCTCGTTGTCGGCGCCCTAGTTCAAATCTTCACATTTTGGTTTTTTTCTCTCCAAATTCGCTCCTTTTTGCAACTTTTTGCTCCAATGACCCTAATTCATCATTCCTGCAACAAAACATCAAAATACCTTTCTTTAAAGTGCAATATCATCAAAAATAGTGTAAAATAGGCATGAAAATCTCAACATATTTTCCTTTGGTCAGGTTGTTTGCCCATTGTTGATTTGTAGAAGAACTGTTATTCCAATTAAAGTTAGAATGACTCTTTCAACCTGGATTATAATAGTTTGAATAAGGATTATTGGGTCTATTGTTAATAGCATTTAGAGTCTCATAAGAAGGTTGAACATCGACAAATTTCCCAGATGAATTCTTTTCCATCATAGTAAATGTTGGAGAATAATTCATTCCATAATGATCTAATTTCTTTGATATTACAACAATTTGTAAAGCTAACATAGCTATTGCATCAGAATCATGGATACTAGCTACTATTTTAGGATTTTACCTTTCAGAGAGCCATTGAAAATTGTTGGTATCCATCTCTTCTATTAACAAATAAGCCGCATCAAAAGGTTTTGACATTAAAGAACCACCAGACACAGCATCTATAATCGATCTAAGTGATCTCACTAATCCATTATAAAAAGTTTGAATTATCAACCAATCTGGTAACGAATGATGAGGGCACTTCCTAAAAAGATCTTTAAATCTCTCCTAAGCTTCATATAT
>NW_018250827.1:84639-85741 GCF_001263595.1 Phalaenopsis equestris | reverse complement strand
TCATTTCTTAGTTTAGCAGTTTTGGATGGAGGGAAATATTTGGATAGAAATTTCTGTGAAAGTTCTCCCCAAGTTCTAATAGATCCAGGTGCTAACAAATTTAACCACATCTTAGCCTTATACCTAAGTGAAAAAGGAAAAAGTCTAAGTCTAATAACATCATTCGAAACTCTATCATATTTAAAGGTAGCACAAAGTTCTAAGAAACTAGCAAAGTGTAAATTAGGATCTTCAATTGGTGTACCTTTTTATTGATTATTTTGTACCATTTGGATAATAACAGGTTTGAGCTCAAATGAATTAGCAGCTACATCAGGATTTTGGATAGATAAGTGAATTTCATTTGTTGTAGGATTTGCATAATCTCGTAGAGGTCTCAGTTGATGTTCATTTTCTATTACTTGATTGTTCACATTGTTTTTCATTGTGTCAGGATTTTTAGGTTCTTTTCTTAGTTTTCTAATTCTCCTAATAGTGCGTTCTAATTCTGAATTGTAGGATATAAGATTTTCAGGTCCAAATTTATGCATACAATTGAAATCAGTACAAAGAAAAATAGTTAACTAAATATGAAAACAAGTTTCAATTCAAGTAAAAGATTTCTAATAGTCCTAATTTGTCTGTTACTCTAATTATAATTTTTTTTTAAATCTAATTTTTACTCCCCGACAACAGCTCCAAAAACTTGACACCTACTTTATATATGCTCAAAGATACAAAAAATTGATACTGCTGCTAGAAAATTTAAATCTCCGGCAACGGCACCAAAAACTTAACAACAATTATAGATTTGATAAAGATGTGTATAAAATATTCAATAATTGCAAAGTCACACTTATCAACGCAAGTATACGTATCGCTCAAGTAATACAGGGCTTTAATGGAGTCCTGAATATCGATCCCACATGGAGTAATATTAGAGGCTACGAACTTAAGAGCTAGAAAATCAATACATAATCACAACAATATAGTTCAAATTGCATATTTGTCATTAATAGGCAATTAAAATAAAAATATAATTTTAATAAACTCTCAATCAACTAATTCTACTAATAAAGTTTCTAATGTGAAGTTCAATATATAAGAAAACATCTTTCTCCTT
>NW_018250827.1:76773-83870 GCF_001263595.1 Phalaenopsis equestris | reverse complement strand
CTTCGAAGCGGCAAGGAGGAAGAAATCTCTCACTTTCCTTCCACTCTTACAATCTCTCAAAGAATTCCTGACAATACCTAACCCTAAATTACACTCCCCTGTACACCCGAAGACCCCTCGACACTCTCTGGACACTTTGGACTCTCCGGACTCCCTTTTTCCAGCCGCCAAAATGTTTCTCTTAAAGTTGTAGAAGATTTTTTTAAGAGTTGCCTAAGCGTCCCTTCAAAAATCGTCCACATTCAACGCATATGTTAATAGAACCGTCGTTCTCACCGTCGGCGGCCTTGATGGCATCGTCGGCGGCCTTCTAGAATATTTAATTCTGGACTCTCATAAAAAACCAGCCGTCGGCGGTGTTGATGGCGTCGTCGGCGCCCAAGATCAAATCTTATATTTTGGTCCTTTTTGCTCCAAATTCGCTCATTTTTGCATCTTTTTTCTCGAATGACAATAATTCAGCATACCTACAACAAAACATCAAAAATACCTTTCTTCAAAGTGCAATATTTTCAAAATCAGTGTCAAATAGGTATGAAAATCTTAACATATTTTTCTTTGGTCAGTAAGTTGGCACATCAAGTAGTATAATCAATTTTCTCTTCCACACCCCAAAAGTTCTTTCAATTACGTCACGTAAGGAGGAGTGTCTTTTGTTAAATTTATTTCCTACCGCGAGCAACACCGTCAGATCTTTTGAAATCAAGAATGTGGTACTTTGTATCTGGATATAACTTCAAATACCCCCTCAGTAAAGGATATTCAATATCAACCAAATAATATTTACCTGCTGAATTGTTGTAATTAGTAACAAACTAAAAAACTCAGTCGTACTTGATATATTAAACCTGGAGGTGGGTGCGGGAAGTTGTGTCATCGGTCTCGTGTTGTAAAAGAAATAAATACAACTACCATGTGTGTTGCCTTCTGATGCTCTTTGATATACAAAAAATATATGCATTTTTAGACCCATATTTTATACTTATTTTTTAGGATATTACGCTTTAAAGGAAGGTATTTTTAATATTTTCTTGCAGTTTGTTGATCTTTAGGACTTGAAATAGAAAGGAAGCAAAAAAGATGGAATTTGGAGTCAAAATTGAGTTTTAGAAGAAATGTTCAGTGCCGACGATGCCAGATTGGGCGCTGATGGCGCCATTTGACAGAGAGCATGGATAAATTAAAACGCCACTGGCGCTGACGACGCCAATGTCGGTGCAAGCCTTATTTCTAGAAGATTCGACAAATTTGGATGCTTTTTGAAGATTTTTTGGATGCACCTATTGGAAAACCGACATTAGGCTTTATTTAGAATTGAAATTGATCAGAAAAGAGCCCCTTCGCACCGTTCAACTTCTTTCCACTCTCTTTCACGCTATTCCACATTTTCTATAGCCACTTATAGTCCATTAGTCATTTATTTTCTTTATAGTTTTGAGTTTTTGTGCTGATTTTAGTTGTGAATTCTTCTTTAAGAGTGTTGGAGAGGGAGAGAAGTGAGAGATTTCTTCTTCCTATATTTCCTAAGAGAGGCTACAATTGATTTACTTCGAGAAAGAGTTTCAGATAGATGTTATTTGTTTATTATTGTTGTATGAACTTTCTTTTATATATGAAATTTGTGGTTTGTTGTATCTTTCTTATGAAGTCTCTTATGAAGTCTAATCTTTCTTATGAAGTCTAAGTAGTTTCCTTTATCTTTCTCTTTATTCTGAGATATGGTAAATTGAAGAGATAATTTGGATTTGCCAATGTTAAAATATAAAATAAATTATGATGAATAATCAAAATAACAATCCCTATTCTAATTATTACACCCCTAGACGGAAAAATCACCCTAATTTTAGTTGGAATAATTATAACAATTTGGTGAACCCCTCAGGAAATTTAAATAACCAAGGAAATCATAATTATAGACAATATTATCTTCCTGGATTTAACTCTAACCCTATCCCACAAGTTAAGGAAAAGAAGTTGATGACGGAAGAATTAATGTTGAATATGGGAAATCAAATAAAATATCAAGGGGCTACTATTAGAAATATTAAAAATCAATTAGGGCTTATTCCTATTGCACTTAGTAACAGACCTTCAGGAAATCTTCCAACTACTGTGGAAGTTAATCCAAAAGATCAAACAAAAGATCAAAACAAAGATCAAAACAAGGAGCAAATTAAAGTTATTCAATTACGAAGTGGAAAAAAAGTTGAAACAAGAATCCAAAGAGAAACTGAAGTTGATGAGGAGAAGGAAGAGATTGAAGGTGATCACAATAAAATGAACAAATATAATTTTCTTAAGAAAAACCACTACCTCTATTTCCTCAATGATTGAAGCAGAATAATAAAGACAAATAATTTACAAAATTTTTAGAAATTCTTAAAAAGTTAACGATAAACATTCCTTTCATTGAGGCTTTGGCACAAATGCCAAGTTATGTGAAATTAATGAAAGATATACTAAACAAGAAAAAGAAGTTTGTAGATCATGAGACTGTCGTACTCAGTGAAGAGTGTAGCACTATTATTCAAAAAAAGCTTCCTGAAAAGTTAAAAGATTCTGGTAATTTTACTATACCTTGTGCAATTGGTGAAAAGTTTTTTTAGAAAAGCCTTATGTGATTTAGGAGCGAGTATCAATCTTATGCCTCTATTGATTTTTAAACGCTTAGATTTGGGAGGGATTTATCCTACCAATATAACTCTTCAGTTAGTTGATCGATCAATAACTTATCCTAAAGGAGTTATAGAAGATGTATTAGTCAAGTTGATAAATTTATTTTTACTGTAGACTTTACAGTATTAGATATGGAGAAAGATAAAAAGATTCTTATTATTTTGGGAAGACCATTTCTTGCAATAGGGAGTGTTGTGATAGATGTGTAAAAAGAAGAATTAATAATGAGAGTTAATGATCAAGAAGTAATATTTAATATTGCAAAAGCTATGAAATATCATGCAATAGAAAAGATAATGAATGTTTTAGGATGGAAGTTACTGATTATCTGAGTAATGAGAAATTTAGAGAAGTGTTTGAAGAATTAAGGCAAGAAGAATATTGTGAGAATGAGAATGAAATGAAAGAAGAGAATTTAGATTATATTCAGGACAAATTTGAAACTTTAAATTTGTTGGAAAATGATAACAAAAATATTATTCCTTCAAGTATTAAACCACGTGAACTTGAACTGAATGTATTACCTGCCCATTTAAAATATGTATTTTTAGGAGATTCATCTACATTTCCTGTTATTATATCTTCTGAGGTAACTAAAATTCAAGAACAAAAATTAATAGAAATGTTGAAAAGATATAAAAAGGCTTTTGGATGGACTTTAGCAGATACTAAAGGAATTAGTCCTTCAATTTATATGCACCTGATTCTATTAAATAAACAATACGAATCTAAAGCTGATCCTTAGAGGAGATTAAACCCAATAATGAAAGAAGTTGTTAAAAAAGAAATCTTAAAATGGTTAGATGTTGGAATTATATATCATGTTTTAGACAGTACTTGGGTGAGTTCAATTCACTATGTTCCAAAGAAAGGAGGAGTGATCATTGAAGTTAATGAGAAAAATGAATTAATTCCAATAAGACAAGCTACTAGTTAGTGAATTTGTATAGACTATAGAAAATTAAACATGACCGCCACGAAAGATTAAGAAAAATCACTTTCTTTTACCCTTTCTAGACCAAATGTTGGATAGATTGACTGGAAAACAAATATTACTGCTTTTTAGATAGATATACTGGGTATCATCAAATTCCAATTGCTCCTAAAGATCAAGAGAAAACAACACTTACAAGCCCTTATAGAACATTTACTTTTTGTAGAATACCTTTTGGACTATGCAATACACCTGCGACATTTTAAGGATATAGGATGTCAATTTTTAGTAATTTGATTGAACATGGAATGGAAGTATTTATGGATGATTTCTCTATATTCAGGACTTCATTTTAATTATGTTTAAATAATTTAGAGAAACTTTTGGAATTATGTGAAAAAATCAACCTAGTACTTAATTGGGAAATATTTCAATTTATGGTTGGAGGAGGAATTGTATTTGAGCATAAAATTTCTAAAAATGGCATGGAAGTAAATCCTGCAAAAATTTAAGTTATTGAAAAATTACCACCTCCTACTATGGTTAGAGGGGTAAGAAGTTTTCTAGGACATGCTGGTTTCTGCAGACGTTACATAAATTTTTTTTCAAAAATAATTAAGCCATTATGTCAACTCTTAGAAAAAGATATAAAATTTGATTTTAATAAGGAATGCATAAAAGAATTTGAATTATTGAAAGAAAAATAAATCATTGCACCTATAATAGTTCCACTTAATTGGGAGAAATCATTTAAAATAATGTGCAATGTTAGTGATTATACTATTGGTGCTGTTTTAGGACAAAGGCACAATGAAGTTTTTAAAGTAATCTAATATGATAATAAAACTCTAAATGATGCTCAAATTAATTACACTACTATTGAAAGTGAGTTATTAGTTATTGTCTTTGCCTTTGATAAATTTATTTCATACTTGATTGGAACCAAATGTATAGTGCATATAGATCATTCTGCATGCTATTAAATATTTGATGCAAAAGAAGGAAGCTAAACAAAAATTAATTAGATGGATACTGTTATTACAAGAGTTTGATTTTACCGTAGTTTATAGAAAGGGAAATGATAATCAAATAACTGATCATTTGTCTAGACTAGAAAAAGAAATATTAACTAATTTTTTAAATGAAATTTTAGAAAATTTTCCTGATGAACAATTATGTAATATTGATGAAATGAATATACCGTGATATGTCGATATAGTAAATCATATTGTAAGTGATGTTCTACCACCAAATAATAAGAATGAACAATTAAAGATATTTATATATGATTCAAAATTCTTTTTGGGATGACCCATATTTATATAAACAATGTAAAGATCTAGTTATTAGAAAGTGTGTGCCTTATGAATAAACTCAATAGATAATTAAAAGATGTCATGATTCTGAATTTGGGGGATATTTTGGAACAAATAGAACTACATATAAAATTTTACAAGCAAGATTTTATTGGCTTACTCTTTTTAGAGATGTTAATGAATATATTAAAATATTTGATAGATGTCAGCGAGTAGGAAATACTCATAGAAGAAATGAAATGCCTCTAAATTAAATATTGGAAGTTGATTCTTTTGATGTGTGTGGATTAGATTTTATGATACCATTTATGCCTTCATTTAAAAATTTATATATATTACTTGATGTTGATTATATCCCATGGATTGAAGCTTTTTTGTACCTAAATGTGATGTTCTAAGTGTTTCTAAATTTTTATTTAAATAAAAATATTTTTACAAGATATAGAATGTCGAGAGTAATTATTACAGATGGAGGATCCCATTTTATGAATAAAGGAATCAAGAAATTTATTAAAAAATATGATATTATGCATATATTCTCTACTATTTATCATCCTCAGACCAACGGTCTAGCAGAGATATCAAATCATGAAATAAAAAGAATTTTAGAAAAAATTGTAAATCCCTATAAATTAGATTGTTCTACTAGATTATATACTGTATTATGGGCATACATAACTGCTTATAAGACTCAAATTGGAATGCCCCCATATAGACTTATTTTTGGAAAAACATGTCACTTATCAGTAAAAATAGAGCATAAAGCATTTTGGGCTATTTAGGAATTTAATTTTAATCTAAAAGATGCTGGTGAGAAAAGATTATTGCAACTCAATGAGCTTGAGGAGATTAGAAATGAAGCATATGATAATACAAAAAATCTATAATGAGAAAATGAAAATATGGCATGATCGGAAGGTTATTAAAAAGAGTTTTGAACCTGGACAAGAAATTTTATTATATAATACAAGAGTGAGACTATTTCCAAGAAAACTGAAATCGAGATGGTTAGGACAATTTAAAATAATTAAAGTCTATCATTATGGAACTATTGTTATTAAAAATCTTAAAATTGGAAAGATATTTAAAGTTAATGAGCATCGATTGAAATAATATTTTGAAGGAAACATGCCACAAATTAATGAAATTTTGATGATAAGTCATCTTGATTAACCAATGGTACGTCGGACGAACGACGTTAAACCAAGCGCTTTGTGGGGGCAACCCATATATAAATCTATATATGTATCTATATATTACTATTTTCTTTAATAAGTGTTTTATATATTAGGAAATAATAATATTTTTGAATACTACAAATTTTTTTATATCATAAATTAAGACAAATATTGGTATTGGAGGAAAACTTGGAATTGAATTGAACAAAAAAATAAGAGACGCAATTTTGGCCTCTGGTGCCGACGGTGCCAGAATAGGCACTGACGGCGCCCATCTACAAGAGCCATGGTATTGACAGCACCATTGGGAGCGTCGAGAGCAGTTCGTGTGGTTCAGAACGTATTTGACAGACTTTATCGGGATTGCACTTCAAAATAACCTCCCCAGAATAGGCACTGACGGCGCCCATCTACAAGAGCCATGGTATTGACAGCACCATTGGGAGCGCCGAGAGCAGTTCGTGTGGTTCAGAACGTATTGGCAGACTTTATCGGGATTGCACTTCAAAATAACCTCCGAGAAGTGTTTTTAAAGCCTTAAAACTGTCTTGGATGTGGCTTCCAATTCCAGAAATACTTCTACGTATGGAGTTTTTAATAGAGAAAAGTTTATCAGTTTTGACGCATAGAGATTATACGACAAAGTAATTACGAAAAAGAGACTTATCAAGGAGAGAGGCTTTCTCAATCTTGGATTGATTAATCCAAGTTCTCAGATTGATAAAATCATTGTACAGAAATGTTGGGAAGTTCTATGCTACACTACCACTGCAATTGTTATACCAGTAGTAAAGGAATTCTATGCTAATTTACATGAAATTACCCAAGGTGTTGTCTTCATTCGTGATAAGGCTACACCATTTAATCCGGCTCAAATTGATGATTTGTATATGATAGAAAACATTCCAACCTGTCATAATATGAATTTTATCCGAATGAGAGATATGGTGCAAGATGTATATAACTTTGATCACACTAGAATATATAATTTTC
>NW_018250827.1:67077-76743 GCF_001263595.1 Phalaenopsis equestris | reverse complement strand
TTGGGAAATCAGAGATGAGGGATACATTAGTTTCTCTGCTTCACTGCTTAATCCAATATCAAAATAATGACACTTCTTCATATCTACAAAATTACTCCCTATAATGAAGATTAGTAGAGTTACAGAAGAAAGACTATTGCATTCAAATGGAAAAGCTCATTGATGTGGGATCGATTATTTTCAAATCTATTATGGGTATTATTATGAATGGGCCTATATATGGACTGGGGCATCCTTCTACTACTTTGCAGTCAATCTCAAGTGCCATATGAAAGTTTGGAGAAAGTACTATTACCTTGGGAGCCCATGATTCCTATTGATGACAATTATATTTGGAATAGAAATGAAGCATTAGATGTTATCTTGGATCATGCATCACATGCTTCAATACCATTAATGCCACAGATAGTTGGAAGTTCAATAGCTTTAGAAAAGAAAATGAAGAAAATGGAAAGAGAACTTCAGAGTATTATGAATGCAATAGAAAATCTTAGCTACCTTTTTGATCACCTAGATTGGAGGATGAAGGAAAACTTTGATTATACTGGAATAATTAAAGCGGGATAGGTGCAGATGTTCAAGAAAAAAGGATGGATCGATGAAAATTCAACTGATCAATTCCCACATGGACCCTTCTACAATTTGTACATCCATTACCAGTCTATGGGAGTCTTAGAAGAGAAGAAAGTACTGAAGGTGAAGCAGAATAATTGAAGAAGTTGGACTCTATACTATTTTAAAGTAATTATGTTTTTAATGTGATTGTGTGGATTTACTTTACTTTACTTTACTTTTCTTTGCTTTAAAACTCTATTAACTTTGATTGTGTGTATAGTTTTGTGTCAGCATTCTAATATTGTGGCTTGATTTCAATGCTAAGTTATAATTTAGTTTGCTTTACGTATGTGAACGTGTGATTAGAAAAATGTATTTGTAAAAAATATATTTTCATATATAATAGTTTGGTGTTATTTGTGAAAATGCTTATTTGTGAATTATTTTAAGATGGAAATTAGTGTTCAAAAAACTAAATAGACTTTGGAGTGAATTGAAAGAAAGTTGAAAATTGCAAAAATTAAAAAAGTGAATTTTTAGCCACTGGTGCCGACGAAATGAAAAAAGTGAATTTTAAGCCTCAGCATGGGCGCAGGCAGCGCCTTCGGCCTAAAAATCCTCAAAGCCCTTAAATTTTGTGAATTGCACAGTAAAAACACCATTTTTACCCTTTTAGTCACCTTCAACCTCCGTTTTTTGCACCTAGGGCTTACTATTGCTTGGATTTGAGGTGATTTTACAGCAAAATAAGTTTGGATTTCATCTTCTCTAGGTAAGAGCTACACTTTGAACTCAAAATTTTTTATTTTCACCAAGGCTTTATCTTACAATGTTGAGATCCAAAATTTTGAAATTTTTTTAGAAGATTTTAAGAAAATCCTTTGGTGAAGAACTCTTACTTAGTAGATTTAAGTTTAAAATGTTCCACATTGTGATTTTCAGAATTTTTGGGAATTTATTTGGATTTTATCAAATTTTCTTAGATTCATGACATCGAAAATGAGCAAGAGAAAGAGAAAGGTGGATTATGATGATTAAAAGTTTGTAAACTTCAAGGCTAACATTTATTTAAATAGTCTACTTGCAACTAAGAAAGTAATTCGGGATCGAGGATTTAAAAATCCGGGTAGAGAAGTCGAATGATTAATCAATGCTCGGCAGTGGGAAAATTTTTGTTACTTTACTGTCGATGCTATTATTGGTATTGTGATGGAGTTCTAGGCCAACTTTAAGGAAACTTCTGAAGACTACGTGTTTGTTTGTGGGAAAATGGTGGAATGTACTCAAAGGAGAACTAATGAATTTTATCAGTTAGAGGATGTGTATAGCTGCCAATACAAATCATTTTCTTATACAAATGAGGCCTTAAATGAAGTATTTCTTTTCTTACTGATGGAAGAGGAGCTTGGAAGGTGAAGAATGATGTTAAGGTAAACTTCCCTCTTTCTATGTTAAATGTTGTATCTAAGGCCTAACACTACTTTATTTCTGGTAAAATAATACCAAAAAATCATCATAGTGAGGTTACAAAGGATAGAAGCATCTTGAATTTCTGTATCCAGCAGATGAGAAGGATAAATGTAGGCTCTATTGTTTATAGAAACACGAAACACTCATTCTATTGGAACTCATTCTATTGCTTTAGGAGAAACTACTGGTGGTTTAGCATACCCTGCCCTGATCTTCACACTATGTGAACAGGCAGGAGTTGACTTTAGAATGGATGAGGAGAGGATTGAACCTCTAAAACCTATTGGGCCTGCCAATATTTAGACTTATGAATCTCATGTTGGATGGAGATCTGAAACTAGGAGTAGGGATACTCCTTCTACTTCAAGTATCCCTACTTCTAGTACCCCTACTCTCTAAGGACTTATGGAGTAGATGATGATCCAACAGGGAGATATCTTGAGAATGGAAAGTAGAATGGAAAATATGGAGGCCAGAAATGCACACAATGATGATTTAACAAGGTAGAAGTTTGAATATGATAATGCAATGGTCAGATACATGAGGGTGACCACTCAGTTCAGTTTCTCACTCACCCTGTTCTTATCCCGTATCAGCAGCAAAACTTTGATGTGGAAGAAGAAGAAGATGATGATTGGTGATGTATTAGTTGGATTTTTTTTTGTTAGTTTATATTTGGTTGTACTTTCTTGTTGTTATTGTTTATTTTTAGAGTGTGATGCTTTGCTTTATGTTAATATTATGTTGTATTATGAACAGTAGGATTGTGAAACTACTTTTACATTGGAAATCATTTTAGTATTGTTGTTAGTTTTTAGTACTTTGTGAATGTATTTGTAGTTAACTCTTTCGCAGTAAAGGTTTATATGTATTATATGTTATTTAATGTTTTAAGTCTTGTAGCTTTTCATATTAGCACCTGCAATATTTTAGAGTTAAGTTTCAATATCAAAACCTTCAACAGATAAGTCTTTTCTTTATGTATTAAATGTTTTCTTTCAACCTTTATTTTTTTCAGCTTTTCATGCTAAATCTCTTAAAAATTTAAGTTTTGGGGGAAAGAAAAATTCCTTTTTAAAGAAAAGAAACTTAATTTTTTTTGTCCTCAAATATCAATATTTTCAAAATTTTTAAAATTTAACATGACCATTGGTACTAGAGGGTAACCTTAGATAACTATATTTCTGTTTCTAAAAATATATTAAACTTAAGCAAAAATTTTTAATAATAAAGGTTAATTTTAAAGATTAAGATATTTGGTATGATAGAATAAGACTATGTTTTTCTATTGTAAGAAAATGAATTTGTATTTTTGAAGTACTAAGAATCTTAGAGTTTCATGTAAGAAGGAAAGAATACAACTTTATGAAAAATCTTCAAAGCTAATATGAATTTATAAAGTGAAGCAATGTGAAAAGTTTTTAACTTTAAGAAGAGAATAGTGAAGTTCAAAATCATTAAAGGCTATCTAGATATAACAATCTCACATAAAAAAAAGAAAAGAAAAAAGAAAAGAAAAGAAAAGAAAAGGAAAGAAAAGAAAAAGATGAGAGGAGAAGCTTGAGGAGATGCCTAAACAAAAATTGGCTTCACTTAAATCAACTTAAGGAAGAAGGCTATACTACATTCTCTAAACTTGTATTTAAGTTTTAGCATAATTACTAATAAAGTTTCATAAAGTACTTTTTCATATGGATATTTTAAGTGGCTTTAATATGTTAATTTGCAATTTTCTTTGAAAAGAATAGATAAATCAGAAATGTTATACTTGATTGCTAGATATTCTTATATCTTTAGTATTAATTAGAGTTATTTTACAATTTTCTTAAGTTATGCTATTGTATTTAGTAGACCAAAATATAGAAATCTAGAAGTTAAATCCTTTGTCATGTGTCATATTTTTATGTAGTAAAGGAGTTACTTGAGGACAAGTAACATTGAAGTTTGGGGAATTTTTATGCACCAAAAATCTATGCATTTTTACAACTATATTTTATACTCATTTTCAGTGATATTGTACTTTATAGGAAGATATTTTTCATATTTTCTTGCAAGTTATTGATTTTTAAGACTTGAAGCAAAAATGAAGCAAAAAGAATGGAATTTAGAGTCAAAATGGAGATTTAGAAGAAATGTTCAGCGTCGATGGCGCCATACTGGTTGCCGACGGTGTCATTTGACAGAGAGCACAGATTAATTAAAGGTCCACTGACGTCATCGGTGCTAATGTCGGTGCAAGCCCTGTTTCTAGAAGATTTGACGAAGTTGGACGCTTTTTGAAGAGTTTTTGGATGCACCTATTGGAAAACCGACATTAGGCTCTATTTAGAGAGGAAATTTTTTGCATCCTTCAACCGCTTCCCACTCTCTTCCACGCTATTCCACCTTCTTTACAGCCACTTCGAGTCCATTAGTCATTTATTTTCTTTATAGCTTTGAGTTTTTGCGGTGAGTTTAAGTGTGAATTCTTCTCTAAGCGTGTTGGAGAGGGAGAGAAGTGAGAGATTTCTTTTTCCTATATTTCCTAAGAGAGACTTCAAGGGATTTGTTCTAAGAAAGAGTTTAAGATAAATGTTATTTGTTTATTGTTATTGTATGAACTTTCTTTTATATATGAAATTTGTGTTTTGTTGTACATGAAATCTGAGTAGTTTCCTTTATCTTTCTCCCTACTCTAGAAACAGGGCTTGCACCGACATTAGCGCCATTTTACAGAGAGCACGGATTAATTAAAGGGCCAATGACTTCGATGGCGCCAATGTCGGTGCAAGGCCTATTTCTAGAAGATTCGATGAATTTGGATGTTTTTTGAATAGTTTTTGGATGCACCTATTGGAAAACCGACATTAGGCTCTATTTAGAGAGGAAATTGTTCGCACCCTTGTGATCGCTTTCCACTCTCTTCCACACTATTCCACATTCCTCACAGCCACTTAGAGTCCATTAGTCATTTATTTCTTTAGAGTTTTGAGTTTTTGTGGTGAGTTTAAGTGTGAATTCTTCTCTAAGAATGTTGGAGAGGGAGAGAAGTGAGAGATTTCTTCTTCCTACATTTCCTAAGAGAGGCTTCAAGAGATTTGTTTTAAAAAAGAGTTTCAGATAAGTGTTGTTTGTTTATTATTATTGTATGAACTTTCTTTTATATATGAAATTTGTATGTTGTTGTATCTTTCTCATGAAATCTGAGTAGTTTCCTTTATCTTTCTCCCTACTCTAGAAATAGGGTTTACACCGACATTGGCGTCATTTGATAGAGAGCACGGATTAATTAAAGGGCCACTGGTGCTGATGGCGCCAATGTCAGTGCAAGCCCTGTTTCTAGAAGATTCAAGCCCTGTTTCTAGAAGATTTTGTTTCTAGAAGATTTGATGAATTTAGACGTTTTTTGAAGAGTTTTTGGATGCACCTATTGAAAAATTGACATTAGTCTCTATTTAGAGCAAAAATTGTTCACACCCTTCAACCCCTTTCCACTTTCTTCCACGTTATTCCACATTCCCTACAGCCACTTAGAGTTTATTAGTCATTTATTTTCTTTATAGTTTTGATTTTTTTGTGGTGAGTTTAAGTGTGAATTCTTCTCTAAGAGTGTTGGAGAGGTAGAGAAGTGAGAGATTTCTTTTTTTTACATTTCCTAAGAGAGGTTACAAGGGATTTATTTTGAGAAAGAGTTTCAGATAATTATTGTTTGTTTATTATTATTGTATGAACTTTCTTTTATATATGAAATTTTTATTTTGCTGTATCCTTCTCATGAACTATGAGTAGTTTCCTTTATCTTTCTCCCTACTCTAAGATATAGTGAAATGAAGAGTTAATTTGGTTGTGCCAATGTTAAAATATTAAATAAATTGTGATAGTTATTCAACTCTGTTCTTAATTTACTTTTCGATTTGGACAATTGAATTATTAAAATATGTTGTGAAACATATGATTCAGGAAATTAAGTATGAGTTCTACAACAGCTTGAGAATCATATTTAATTCCATGAAGGAGTATTTCGTTCATTCAATTAAGTGCAAACAAATAGGGAAATATACATTGTTGGGTGTAGAATTGGAGATTTTTAGGGTGAGAATTGGAGATTTTTAGGAATTGGAGATTTTTAGGGTGACAGACTAAAATTCCCAATCTGGTCTTAGTGTTTAAGAACTAAAGCGAGTGTTAGCCTTCATAGGAAGGGAAGCGGGTGCTCTGGAGTGAGAGCCAGTATCCTCCTAGCCTCCTCCTAGCCTAGCCATGAGCCTAGCCATGAATTTATGGACTAAACTTGAGATTAGCCAATGATTTTCTATAACACTGAATCAGGGAAGAGAATTAAATTTTCTCCAATCGCACAACACATTTAGCATACTTCCACAACAGAATTTCTATATTTATCACAGATTCATAATATGGAAAAAGATATTTTATTTATATTGTCTTCATCTTGTAAGTATTTTAGTTAAGTTAATTAGTTGCTTACGTAATTTTTAATCATCAAAAATTACAAAAAGAATTGAACTTTCATTCCTATTTTAGCATTTTAAGTTTAAGTAGGAATATATTGCTAATTAAATTTTTTTTATCAAAATCTAGTTCTCCCTATGCGTTTGATATTGGGGACTTAATCAGAAAGTTTTATATTCCTTGATAATGATACGTATACTTGCGTAGAATCCCTACATTAAGTGATTAACGTTCTTATTCATAAAATACCACATCAAGTTTTTGGCACAGTTGTAAAGCGAGTCAACTTTATAATTTTTACACAACCATATTTTTGGGGATCGCATTCCCAACCACCCAACACAAAAGTGAAGCACATGTTAAAGTCACATATGACCATCACATTTTATGTTGATGCTCTACACCGTCCAATGCATGCAACCTTCTTGGTACTTGATACTTGTGCATCCACGTGGGTTCCTTTAATTGCTCCAATACCGTTTTGTCAGATATGTTAAAGGTGTGAATGCCATGTAACTCATTTTTGACGTCTGAATGTAATGTGTATAAAAAATTACCTTAAAAAATGTCATGTACCGCAGGTCATTTGTAATATTCATCAGAGTCGCCTCGAATGTTCGATCCTCTAGCTTAATTTTCTTTGTTGCTAAACTGATTAGAGCTTTCAAACCCACCGAGAAATATCTGATGATTTTCTCTGATGGGTGTTGGAATCACTCTATCACTCCTCTTTTTAATTCATTATGTGAAAAAATGTAGAGGGTTATTGCTAACACCTCTCTTGTTGTCGTTCGTAAGAAATCGTGCAGACATGATGCCTTTGGAGTTAATTAAGTAGATCAATAAATATGAATTTTATCATACGGAACATGTTACTGAATTGTGTGGGGTGTCCTTATAGCAGCTTGTTGACACCTTTATCACCAATATAACTCGATGTCATGCAAGGCGTTTGATCGACGTAGGAGTTGTAATATTCATAAAATAGAATCATGATTGCCACAAGATTTCTTCTAAAGCTCAATTGGTGTGGATACATCATGAACAAGTACTCTATTAAAGAACTAAATTTGAATTAGACAACGTTAAGAAGAAGATATATAAGAACTGAAAATGGGCTATACTCACCAGAAAGAAAGGAAATGTCTATGAAAAAAATGTGAAATGAAAAAACAATGCAAATAATAGGACATGAAAGAAATGTGAAAAGAAAACTAAGGCAAATACACAATATCTCTGTTTTCGTTCGGTTTTCTCTCTTTTATTTTAGAAGGAGTCGCCAACCTATTGATCGTCATATACTTCCCTTATTCGAACAAATCTAACTCCCGAATCAGATAAGTGATTCGAAGAGGAGAGGAACCAAATAAGAAGGGACATACGACAAAGCAACAAATAAGAGAAAACATAAAATGTGGAGAGTCTACGTTCAGAGAGCCTACATGCGATAAACCTCGCAAGGATATGTTAAGAGTGTCCGCCCAAACAAGATCGGGCGAAAACACCTTCAACCAATATCCACGAAAGAATACCTACGTAAACTACTCAAAACCAGAGAGCCAATTGTAGGTGCCTGTTAAGGGGTCAAGAGCACTCCCAAGGAGACGTATCCCACTTGGTTAATTACATCTTAGGGGTACCCAAGAATACTCTCAAAAAAAGGAGTTTCGCTTGGATTACCATGAACCTGGGGTATAGGCAATCAACGGAAGGTTATTCCGTGTGGGAATAGTCCCGATGCTTCAAAACTCGCGTTAAACAATCGGGCAGAGAGTAAATCTCTAACATCCTGAAATGGGTAGCGGCTCATCAGCACACGGGGCCCACGGAATAACCTAAATCTTCTTGATGGAGATATCCCAACACGTCAAAGCACATCCAGGCCAAAGGGTAGAGGACAAATCGTCCAAAACGTCGGATCCCAAATGGGCGGCAGCTCATCGACATCGGGCCGCCAAAATGATATCAACAAAGTCAAGAAGTGACAGATGGCTCAACAGGGGTAGTCAAAAGGCAAGGAAAAGGGATTCTAGGAGGTAGAGGTAGTCAGGTCGGGGTACCACTATAAACAACTACTAGGACCCTAAGTCTACCTGGTCGTGAAGGTAGTCGACCCAACACATCCTGAGATCCCCGGTCAACAATCTATGAATTGCGTCATCCACGAGAACCTCGGTAGCCCTAAGGTCAAAAGAACAAAACTCTATCCTATGACTAAAAGCTGGAGCTCCAAGAGGTGGGACTTATACCTGCCGAGGTAGCAAGGATGCCTCAGGAAAGGAAAGAAAATCGAGGTTCAGCTACAAAGCTGGAAATACTCCAAACAAAAGGACTTACACCCCGTCTGGGTCGGGGAGCCTTCTAACACCCTAAGCGGACTAGACAACCTCCTATAAAGTGGTATGCTTGTCCAGTCAGGTTGGAGAAGCACAGGGGCTCCTCCTCAGGACATGCAAATATGATGCAATTATCTATAGCGGTCCTTAAGTATTGTGGAGACCTTTTAATATATGCAAGAAAGTAAATGCTGCAATTTTAAATCTTGAATATTTTAATCCTAAATTTTAATTATCTTGAATACTTTATTTAGGATTTTTTAAGTAGAAAAATTACACTTTTAGGGTCCTTAATCAGCCTAAATTATATTGTAAAATCCTATATCACAGAAAGAAATAAGAAAAACACATGTAAGTGCAAACATGCAATATGATACAAAAGCAAGAAAATAAGTCAAATCAAAATAATAAACAGATCGGTGTCGCTGGGTCGGCAACAAATCCCAGAAAAGAAAAAGGCGGTCGGACTCCACATATACATGCCCAGTCCTAATTCTATACATCAATATAAATGCAGAATTAAGTACGGGGCACGAGCATCTGCTCCTGGTCCCCTCCACGTGGTTCCCGTGCCAAACACCTCGGAACCTATACCTGCATCTTAATTCTGCTTTATGACTCTCCTAGAATCTAAAAGTACAAAAGAAAAAGAAAAAGACTCAATCCTACTTGAAAACCCATGAAAACAAGTGTCAGCGGAAAAATTCATATGCAAATAACGTATCATGAGCCATGCCTTGAAAGAGGGGGAATGTAATAACACCTACAAGCAAATTGTTAGAAATCATTACTTGCTCCCTGTTGGCACTATTTTTGGTGTGGGGTTTGCCCGTAAGAAGCTGTCGGTCATCGGGAT
>NW_018250827.1:34453-60575 GCF_001263595.1 Phalaenopsis equestris | reverse complement strand
GGACTCTTCTTGAATTCTCTTATAATGATCTTACCTACTAAATACTAGATGTTAAGATCATTATGTGGAATTTCAAGTTGAGTAAAAAGAAGAGTTTTGAATTTCTAATGGTGGGGGTACCTTTTCTAATTTTCTAAGACTAGTCAATAGGAAAGTCCTATGGCTAGACCTAGGTTACTAAAGAAGTTTTCTAGACCTCAATCAAAAGTGAGGTCAACACTCCCCTATAGCGGTACCTGTGTGTGTGCATATAAATATGCATGGCTCCCTACAGAAAAGCGCCCTAACACACTACCATACATTTGCAGCATGCAGTCACACCACAAACATAATGGAAAAGAAAGATACCTGGCTAGGGCAACTAATCCAACAGAGAACAATAGCCAGCATCGAAAAGGCTACCTAAGCACCCTAAATCCTAGCCTAGCACACCATCTAACGAAAAGTACGTCAGCATAGTATCTAAGTGCAGGGTAAGTATAGGTATAATATGACTTTTGACGAGGTCTTCAAACCGAAGTTTTAAAATAAGGGTCATTAAATACAAACATGCAACATGCAGGTGATATGAGTTAGATCTCTTTGATCCTTAGCACAATCACACTCGTGATAATCTCAATGCTTTGACTCACATTATTCATCGGGATCAACCCAACAAGCAATGCTTGTTAAGGCATCGTGACCGACACAGGGTCACTCTCCTAATGAGCCTAGCTCGCTACCCATGCAAACATGCAAATGCAAATGCACACAATCATGTGATAGAAGTGATGAGTGTGTTGTGGGGCAGTGACTCAGGAAAAGATGGGCATACCGTGTAGGCAGCGACCCGCACAAATGGGTGTATCATAGTGGTAGTGATAAAAAGGGATGGGCATGCCATAGTGGCAATGGCCTGAAGGTGTGTCTAAGCGGCATTGATCAAAATGGATGGGCATGCCATAGTGGCAATGGCCTGAAGGTGTGTCTAGGCGGCATTGATCAAAAGGGATGGGCGTGCCATGGAGGCAGTGGCCCGAAGAAAGATGTACCGAGGCGTCAGCGACCCATAGACGTGGTGATTCTCACTGGGGAGCATCACCCAAGTGCAAATACAGATGCAAATGCAAACACATATGGTGCAACATGCAAATAATCAAACATGCAATATAATTGCAAAAGCAAAACAAACATAAAAGTGATCGGTCAACCGGATCATGGTGGTCGATTAAATCGAAGTGATCGGTCGATCGGATCGGAGCGGTCGATCTAACCAAATTGGGATGCTCGTCAGGCCAGGGTGACCGATCAGAGTGAAGTGAGATGCTCATCGGGTTGGGGTGGCCAGTCGAAGTGAGGTGAGATGCTCGTTGGGTCGGGGCAGCCGGTTAGAGCGGCCAGGGTGACCGATCAGAGTGAAGTGAGATGCTCGTCGGGTCGGGGCAGCCGGTTAGAGTTAAGAGAAATGCAACATGCACCAAGCAAAAATGCAATATGCAGCAAACCAACATGCAGATAGCAAACTAGGAGACCTAAGGTTTAGACCCTTGGATGTGTGGCACCGCCGCCTCTTGCTTTGGTGAGGAAATGTGGGGAGTTTCTCCCTGGATTTCCGAGGGGGAAACTCTCCACGACATCACAAAATGGACTAGCTACAAAGCTTTTCCCATTTCGCGAACTCCTCCAGACTTTGCAAAGCGAGCCAGCTGCAAAGCTTATCTCGTTTTGCCAAGTTTGACTTCCCAGCTTCTCCAATTAAAGTTGAGGAATTCAAAGCAAGGGGAGTAAGTGACTCCGACCCATCAGGACTTGCGTTAAGGCTCACAACAAAGGGGAGACACTCGGATCTATGAAGGATGTTAGCTACACACGGGAAATCCTAACCTAAAGGCTAGCTTTAGGAAATCAGCAATTCATCATGCAGGCACGTCTTCGCAGCAACACACGCCGGCGCACTCACCCTGTGTGGGCAATCAAACCCACACGTCTAGACACCGCTACAACCTAGGGTCAGCTAGGAGTAAGAAAATCTTACCACCACGACGGTTGCAGACAAATTTTGTTTGCTTGCTCTATGCTCGTTGGCTTCTGATCTATGCTTTAGGTGCCTCAAAAAATGTGTACAAGATAACCAAAAGACTAGGAAGTTGTGAGGTATGCAAGGTATTTAAAATAAATAATTTTTGGCATAAAAAATATTCGATCAAAAATGAACCTTCGAGAAGGATCGCTCGACGCCGACGAAGTGTCTGTCGCCGACAAGGTGGGGAGGCAACGTGTAGAAGCTAGCTCTTCGACAGTGCGCACCAGAAGCAAAGGAAACGTGGAGAGGAGCCCAAAATCTGAAGCTCTCCTTGCTGATTTACTCCGACGAAGTACGATGCCGGTGAGGCAAAAGGCCGGTGAGGAAGAGGTTCATTGAGTTGGGCCGGTGAAAGGAAGAAGCTCGATCAGCTAAGGAAAAGAAGATGTCAAAGGTGGCGGCTCAACTGACAGGTGGAAGATCTGCGGCTGAGGATCTTGAGGAGGAGTTGTTTACCGGTGGGGAGTATCAGCAGTGTGTCGGCGGTGGGGTTAGAGGCCAAAGCTCGATCAGCCGAGAGGAAAGGAGGAGGCGAGAAGGCCAGATTTTTGCTCAGAGAGGAACTGAAGTCGGTCGGATCTGGTCACTGGCATTGGAAGAGGTCGGTGGACGGCTTGAAAAGAGGAGATCCGGCGGCTAAAGGAGCACGAGGGAGGGGATCCGGTGGTTCAGCTGGCCAAGAGGAGAGGATAAAGGGGGCGGCTCGGCAGCTAGAGGAGGCGCTCGGCGTGGCCGGCGTTGGTGGGCTTCACTGGCAAGGGAGAAGATCAGGCCGAGGGGTGCTCGGGCGGTGGCTTTCATGAGATGGACCTAGGGCTCTCGCGATGAGGGCAGCAGTTGCGTGCGATTCATGAGAGAGGGAGAGGAGTGAGGGTTTTAAAAAGATTATATAATAATAATATAATATTATATAATAATAATATTATTATTATCTTTAATGTATTTTTAGCTCGTACACGTCCTTGCAGTGAAGTGGATGTCCTTTCTGGCTAAAATCGACATTCCGGACGTGTTGGTGCAGTCGGTTTCATCATTCCAGACCACTTTTTTTTACTACCGCGCCCAAAACGATAATTTACACCTTTTCTCCCCGCTTGCGTAGCCGTAGCAAAGTGAACATCCTCCGTAGGTGAAATCGACGTTCTGGACACACTGGCGGGGTTCGTTTCATCATCCGGGATCATTTGGACAACTTTGCTAACGATCGGGCCAATTTGAGTCAAATTCGCTTGTGGCACAACACATAATTTTTGCCAATCCAATTGAAGTCATCCGACGAGCTAAAATGCCAACCACCCTTCGTCTAGGCAAAAGCCAAAGCCTAGTAGGATGACCCTGGCTACGTGCCCCTCAACACGTGCCAAAAAGGTCTCGAGTGTGTGTCTAAACTATCAGATGCTACAAACGGACCGTAAACTATCCCGAGTCAAGTAGATGGACACCCTGTACTGAATACATTAAAAATTGATGCCAACAATCTCTACAACATCATTTGTTCATAAAAAAATATAAATATTTTACCCACAATTTGGGGTCCATCTGAATGAATATTTGTTTGTGTGTTGGGTCTTCCAACAACTCTAACTAGTTCAGATAAATTGGCATATCTGACTTAACATCAGAATATGAATCAATAACTTGAAGAAAGTCACAATGGAGGGGTCTCGTGACTTACGAGTCTGAATTTTACATGATTCTACCAGTTCTTTTATTGTGTTTATGACAAAAATGGCCTCTACTTTTTTTCTTTTTCTCCACCTAAGCCACTTTGACCGTCATGTGGACTTCAACTCCTTCTGATTTGGGGCTTTCTCTTTACTCATTTGCCTGTTTGGTCCCCAATCCCTTTTATATGCCTACAAACCATCACTTTAGGTGAACATATGAGCTCTCGTTGCAACAACCCCACTAAACACACTGTCTAACTCTCCTTCAGAACTAGATTAATTCCCCTATATTTGAATTTCCTGATGACTGGCACTTCCCACAAGATATGAAAGCTTTATTATGTAAAGTAGCTTAGTAGGATATGCAATGAAAGATGAAGCAATCATTGGATAGGTTATTACCTCTAATTTATCAGTCCACCAATCCTCTGAAACATCTATTGTCCACTTCACTAGACCTCAACCCAATCTGTAGAGCCCCTTTTCAGTTCCTTTCATAATTTCCAATATTTATTTAGTTGATCCCACTTGTTCTTAAATTTCATCCTATCATTTCCTTGAACTTTCAATAAGATTTTTCCACCCTTATTTATTAAAATAGGTGGTGTGTTTATTTCCTTATTTGATGTCCCTTAGACAAAGGTCACAAAATGTAGTAGTGATCTCGTTATCCCTCATGGTCGATGATCTGACCTCTTTGGTCTTACTCATTTTTCCTTGCTAACAAAAAATAGAATAAACTTTGCTTCTTTACATTTATAACACCCAAACATTTCATTCAAATCACATAAAAGTGGTAAAAACAACTTCATGCATAGATAAGGTGGCATGCATGTCAAAATTAAAAGTACAGGTAAAATGTCATCAACATAATAACCAAGTATGATATAGCCTTTTTTTTGTAAAGAACATTACTAGAAAAACACAACCCATTAAGCATGATAACCAATACTTGTTTTGTGGTTACCATGAAAAAAATTCTTTGCAATGCTTATGGAACCTTTGTTATCATAAAACATCTTCATAGCCTCTCAATTGTCAATCTTATCTTTTCAATAAGGTTATGCAACATGGCACATAGCTCTAAATTCAACATATGCCCTATATCCAGGAATGAAATGCGTTGATCTTCACAAGCCTTTCAATTTGAAGTAATTTTGAAATGTAATTGCCATCCAAACTCTATCAGGCATTTGATATACATCCTCAAAGAGTTTCTCCATGGGATGTTTCATAAAATGACTTACTGTGACCACAAAGAAGTTCATATATGATCGTGTATGAGAGAAGTAAGAAAGCTTCTCAATCAAGCTTTGTAATATAAATTCGTCCACAAGAGTTTTTTTTCTCATTTACCTTTTTTTTATGATTGGATACATAGAAGTACAAGGTGGTCCGCAAAAAATTGAAAACCTATAAGCAAAAAATTGCAAATCAGAGAATGCCTTAAACCATAGAACCATGAGAATGCATAATAGAGGATGAAGAAATACAAAAAACAAAAGTTCAAACACAACTATAGAAGCTTACGAGAGATCCAACTCAGCGAATCTAATCCATCAACTGTTACGAGAAATCCCATTTACACTAGAAATACTTACAGATCTTAACTACGACAGATCGGCGGAAGGAGGAAAGAAGCTTACTAGAGAGAGGAGTAGTGTGATAGGGCAAAGAAGAAATGTAGATCAAGGGTAGACGAGTGGAGATGAAGAGAGGAGTCATGCAATAGGGCAAATGAGAAAGGCCAGTCGAGGGTACCGGGTAAAAACATTCAAGCAAACGCGAGCCGCAGAGTCGATTCCACGACCTTGTTTATTCATTAAATCAAAACAGCGAAACATGAAAGGGTGGAAGTGTTGTGAAAATGACGACAATAAAGCAAAAAATTGAACGAGTAAATTGCACGCAGAAAAACACCAAAGCGACACTCAGATTTACGTGATTCAAAAAATTTGCCTACGTCCACGGAGTTACAGAGGATTTTATTTCTTCGAGGAATTACACCATCGAGCGCCTCGATGTTTACAATAAAATCTCTATTTTCTTCTCTCCCTTCCTTTCTCTCTATCTCTTCCTCTCTTTCTCTTAGCTCAGAGGACTTGGCTTGGCTTCTCCTTTTTCTTTAAGCCAAAATAGACTATTTATAAAAACCATGAGAGCGGTAGGTAGGAGGTAGTTGAGCGGTAGGTGGGATTCTTAATTAGGAAGTTAATTAAATTTTGGTGGGCCGAGTCTCCACATTACCCAACAATTCTCCTACTTGGAGACTGGGACACTGAATGCATCACGTGTTGACTGCATCATCTACTAGTTGTACCGACCTTTTCCTCAAACATGATATCCTCCACCTTTGCAACTCAAAGCCCTTGTCTTCATGCTAGAAGACCAACTGAAGTTGAGCACAACTTAAGCTTCTCATGAGTAACACCTTCAGTTGACATATCGTTGACATATCACCGTCAATGTATATCACCGTCAATGTAGTCTTGTACCACTAAGCTCTTTCCTAGGTTACTCCTGTATTTGCTTATAACTCCCACTGCATGAGCAATATCCTACCACTGTTGAAAGCCTTTTTCAACAAGTCCAGCCTTGTCTCTCTTACTTCCACCAAACACTGTCTTCACCCGATACACCCACTTGTTGTGCAGTGCGTTCTTCCTTGATAGAAGTTCTGTCAGCTCCTAAGTCTGATTCCCTGGCAGGAAATCCATCTCCTCCTTTTTGGTCAGCTCCCACTTGCTCAAATTCTCATCTTGCAAGATTTCTTAATAACTTTATGGTTCTCCACCATTTGGCTGTATAAGGTCCGATTTTCATGCCTTTGGAGCTCTACAACTTTTCAGGAAATTGACCTTCTTCGGCTTCCCCATAATGCATTCCTAACTCATGTGTCCTTGCCTGAGTAAACCAGTATTCCTATATAGTGCGTCAGTTTTCTTACCGAGCCAGTAATAATGCTACTTTAGCAACCTTCCAAGTGCTATTTGAGAACACTACCGAATGACCACCATTATTGAGCCGCTTAACAGAGATCAGGTTTTTCTTAAACTCAGGAACGTGAGTGACCATTTGCAAAGTCTATTTGCTCTTGTTAAGAAGTGCAATATCAATGTCTCTCATCCCCACCATGTCTAGAGTTTTTCCATCAGTCTGATATATCTTCCCAAAGTTACCTGCAATATAATTTTGCATTAACTTCCGATGGGAGGATGTATGGAAAGAAGCCCCTGAATCCAGTATCCAGTCATCAACAAAACTGTGAACTGTCATAAATAGTGCATCCTGTATTTCTTCAATTACAACATTACCACCATCATTCTCCTTCTTCTTAGGATTCCTGCAGTTCCTTTTTATGTGGCCACCCTTGCCACAATTCTAGTAGGTTGTCTGCTGACCAGACTTTGATTTTGATCTTCCTCTGTTTGAGTTCCTATAATGTGATCTCCCTCTGAAATAACCCCTCTAAAATAACATTCAGCACCGAACTTGAACACGAGGCCTCGCCAGAATCCTTCATGCGCACTTCCTCAGCCAAAATCAATTCAAGAATATCATCATATTTCAACTTAGATTTACCTGCAGAACTACTAACTGCCATCCTCATGGAGCAATGAAGCCAACAATATCAGCGCACATATCTCATCATCAAAATCAATTTCAACAGACGACAACTGATTTATGATAGTGTTCAAATCATTTAGGTGTTTAGCAACAAACACACATTCTGCCATCTTCAAGTTGAATAGCTTTTTCATCAGATGCACCTTATTATTCACCGATGGCTTTTCATACATACCTATATAAAGTTGTCATGAGATCTGCAATAGTCCTCTCTTTGATGACGTTGTGGGCAACCAATCTCGATAGGGTTAATCGTATAATACCCAGAACCTGTCGATCCAACAGATTCCATTCTGCCTCGTACATCTTTTCTGGTCGCATTTACTAGTAATGAAAGATGAAGTTTCTTCCCATAAAGGTAGTCCACTATCTACATCCTCTAGTAAGAAAAATTTGTGTCATTGAACTTCTTGATCTCCGATGTCATCACTTCGTCTCTACCCATCGTTCTTCCTTAGATTCAAACCCAAGCTCTGATACCAGTTGTTGTGAAAAACGACAACAATAAAGCGAAAAATTGAACGAGTAAAATTGCATGCAGAAAAACACCAGAGAGACACACAGATTTACGTGGTTCGACAAATTTGCCTACGTCCATTGAGCTGTAGAGGATTTTATTTCTTCGAGGAATTACACCGTCGAGCGCCTCGATATTTACAAGAAAATCTCTATTTTCTTCTCTCCTTTCCTCTCTCTCACTCTTCCTCTCTTTCTCTTAGCTCTCAAGAAGATTTGGTTTGGCCTTCCTTGGCTTGGCTTCTCGTTTAAGCCAAAAGAGGTTTTTTATAAAACATTGGCTTCTCCTTTAAGCCAAAAGAGGTTATTTATAAAAAGCATGAGAGCGGTAGGTGGGAGATAGGTGAGTGGTAGGTGGGATTTGCGGTAGGTGGGAGATAGGTGAGCGGTAGGTGGGATTTTTAATTAGAAAACTAAATAAATTTCGGTGGACCGGGTCTCCATATTTCTCAACAGGACAAACACGATAAACAAATAGTTGGGCAGCATTTTCAAAACACTGCCCACATGTTAAGCTGCACCAAACCGGCCCTACATGTAGGTGGTCCTTCCACTTCTTGAACATATCCTTTTGCTGCTACCGATCGAGATGTGTCAGAGAACAGAAGACGCACATTCGAGTTGGGGCCTATTGGGCTTAAATAAGTTTCTTAAATTAAAATAAAATACAATTCAATGAAAAATATTTATTTGTAAACCCAAAGTATGTTTGTTTCAGATTTTATATCTTAACGCAGAATGTTCGTGCCATCAGGTTTCATACCGAGCATGTATAATGCTCCATAATTATCATGAAAAGAGAACCGGTTAAAGTTTGGGATATGTATACCTAGATATTCAATTAATCATCAACAAATCTTCCATAACTTGATGACAAATGAAATATTCATGGCCAATCCAACGACTAAATAATTGTTTTCTAAATCTATCTCTATCACCATAATACGTGGTCAGATACTCCGATGTTTTCCATAGCCATTTAAACCGAGAGAGATTGTCACTATTTTTTGGAAAACTTCTTGCGCGAGTTCTTTAGTTAAGTCTATCATGCCTACAAAACTCTATACGACATTTGTAAACCTCGGTCCTTCAAATGATTCTTTTACCTTTATTGATTAAAGTCTCTTTCGTTTGCACTAACAGCTCAGGCCTTTTTTATTGGAAAAATTACATACATAGCATCCGATTCTTATGAATTTATCTATCTCACACCTAAACTTCGTTTTTACACACATAGCCATAGCATCCGATTCTTATGAATTTATCTATCTCACGCCTAAACTTCGTTTTTACACACATAGCACTTTACTTATGAATGAAAAGATGTATTTGACTATTAAAAGGTGATAATGAGTGGGTACTTTTTATATAATGTTTGTAAGTACGAAAGTTTAGGTATGAGAGGGAAATATGAAAGTTTTGAGTGCTATGTATGTAAAAAACCCATTTTTTATTTTATTTTCATAGGACTCTAACACCAAAATTAAGTGTGAAGCATGATTCTCACTAAACCTTTACTATCTCTAAGATTATTTATTTACTACCGTAGATATGACCTAATGTTGGGGCAATTCAATTTCGCTTAACAATTACGCAAATTTTATAAACCGCTTAATTTAAGATAGTAGTAAGGGTGTGTTTGGGGCTGCAAAATAGTGGTGATGCGGTGACAAACCACAATTTTTCATGTTTGACAAAACTTCATGTTATCTAAGCTCCAAAAAAACTTGCAGTTGAAAATTGTGTTATCTCACCAAACATGACTTGTGGTGGCTGCTAGTAAGCTCCAGTTTGATTTTTTCTTAAGAAAAAATTATAATCACAGTAATTTTTTGAATAGTAATTTTCTCTTCAACAATTTCATAACAGCTGCCCCAAACAAAATCTAAAATATTTGTCATTTCCTGAAGGTTGATTTCCTCTCACAAGAGTTTGATTGGATGGAGTAATCAAACTATATGGGAATGCTTAAACAAAACTTCCAATGCTGTTCTAGTTCTACGTGCAGTTAGTCATGTATATTAATTTATTTTTGACGTAATAGTATGTGTCCACCATTTTAATATTAAATGAGCCCTTGTAGTGAACGAAAGGACAAAGATTGATGACAATTGCATTTCGAGAAGCATGTTATCTAGCAATTTAATTTGTTTAACAAATTTATTTATTTCCTGGTAAAATGGCACAAACTTATTACTTGATATAGTTCTGTCACAAAATGAAGGACTACATCAGCCTTTTCATACCGTGCATTTAATAAATGTAGACTATTTTCTTAAATTAATAAGAAATGGCTTTCGGTATCTCAGTTCTGAAACCTTAAGCACTAAGAATTTCATAAATTTCAATTGATTTATTTTATTGCATTTTATTTACCATCAAGATTGCATCCTAGAACTTTGGCCATTGATCAGATCACAAAGGCTTAGAGATTATAAAACCAAAATTGTTATTGGCAGTGGATGAAAATGATCAAATTGTAGTAAGTAAAAAAAAATATTTTTTTTTTTTCAGAAAGATCATATAAAGAATATAATTTGTTCTTTTATGTTATTTTCCAACTTCATATCCTTCTTACAGGAATATAAATTCAAATACACAAATATGGCATGATACTCATATATCTATTATTAAGAGTATATGAACCAAACCAGGTGAGACATGCCATTATAATACAAATTATAAAATATATTAAAATTAAAAAAATATATATATAAAAACTAATATAAATGAAAACATACTAAATTTAGTATCATAAACTTTAAGAAACTAAGAGTCCGTTTAACATCGCTTTAGTTCTTATTAAAAAAAAATTCAGATATACTTGGAAACAATCAAAATATATAAATTATAATTTAAGTATTTTTTAAAACAAATTTTTTAAATTAAATAAAACACTTAAATAAAAAATAGAAAGAAGAAATAAAAAACAAAACAAAATTGATTTCAAATGATTCTTAAGATGTTCATGAATAGTTATATAGATTGTCATACAATAAAAGAAACAAGAAGATCACCCTCTTTAGCACCAAATGCTAATGTATTTATATATGTAAGGCCTAAAATTTGATTTTTATATTTAGATCCCCAAATCATTCATATCACATCTAATATACCACAAGTTTAAGTTTTAAAAATGAAAACACCTTGTCATATATATGTAAGGTGATATATATGTAAAATTTAATTTTTAGGTATTGGATAGATAAATAAATAAAAATTTAATGTAATGTATTTAAATCTTCCTTAAATTTTAAGAAAAACTAAAATTCTCTTAACTTTAGTCTTAAAAATATATTTTTTTCAAAGTTGTTAATTCATTAATATAGCATATGATCGATAAACGTTTTGCTAAATATTATTTAAATGAGACACTTATCTGACATGTCTAATGCCTGTTGGAGTAATGTTCGTGTTCAATATGTGTCTGACATTGCATGGCTCATTCAGCAGAAGTATCCGTTCATCATAGTTCCTATGTATTAGGCCTAAATTTACCTATAGGCTACAATTTGTAGCTATTTGTTAGCCCGCATTTGTAAGAATTTTGTACAGTAAGATGTTGCAAGAACCCAATTAATCAAAGCTAACTCCGGACAAGGCACCACGGTAAAATGGGGAGCTCCCCAAAACTTAGTCCGAGATTTGCAGGCCAAGGACAACGCTTAGTTAGATATCTTATCAGTAATTATGATTTTTAGTGTTTCACACAAATAAATTTGGGTTCGAATAACTAGCACTAAGTAGCAATCTTGTAATTTCTTAACTTCTCAAATTGTGAATCCAATATTTTTCCAGAGTATTTTCTTCAAAAGCTTTAAAAAAATTGGTCTGAGGAGTCGGTTATCCCACAATTGCAAGTTTCAAAGTGGATGCCCCATCTAAGGAATGATGGAAAAATTGAAATCTTTCTAAAATGGAGTAGACTGTTTCTTATGAATCCTTTCATATAATTTAAACGTCGAAATCATTGACCTAGCAACACGAAACTCTTAATTGTCATGTTATTTTCTTAATTATTTTTTCAAAGAAACAAGAAAATTAATGAGTTAAATATTCATGTAAATATCTAGGAGCATAGGGCATATTCGACTCATGCAACATGCCAACTGCGCTCACACGGATGGCAATTAGCTCCACCAAGCAAGTTAATGAGAAGTCGGTGACTTCACCTAATGTGTCAGCAACTTTGCCCAGCAACTCAATTTTATTGACCGATTGACCAAGGTAATTATCATAGTTTATCTTCTAGTTCTTTTGGCTACACGTCACTTGTACTAAAAAAAATTTAATCTTTTTGTTTGTGTGTCTATTATAAAAATGTGAACATGAATCTCAAATGAATCGAGCGGTCAGGAGTGAAGATCTATGCAATTGAAATTTCGTGCTAAAGAACGGGAAATCCACCTGCTAAGAACTTGATAGACTTTACAGTGAAATTGACCGATAACCTTGCATAGCGAGCCATCAACTCCTACATCGGCACTTCAGCCGGCTCTCCAGACACTTTGGCTGAAGGGTCGACCATTTCCCTCATTCGTCACTCCACTAAATCAGAGGATAGTTGTCAGCTCTCCAAATGCTTGTGATGGGACCCGCTGAAGGGGTCGATCGATCGATAAAAACCTTGGTTGATCGACTGAAGAGGTGCAACAATCAAGTTTTTGAGAGTCCGCCAAAGGCATTGGGGCAGAGTCGATTATGATATATTTGAATGGCCCAACACTCGTACGCATTAATAATAATTTCAAGGGATTATTAAAGACTTGCGAAAAAAAGATTTTCTCTACGTACCCAAATATATGTTTAATTAAGAGAGAGTAATGAAGAATTTGTTTGTTCCTTAAGGTGGAGGACCTCCATCTTTGTTCTGCAAGGAGGACTGGGGAGAATCAATGGTCGTTCTGTCTTGCAACCTCCCTAGACTACCCTCTATTCTTTCAATGATGGAGTGACATGTTGGATTTCCTCAACACTCACTCACATGCTTGGGCCGGAAGTAATATATTTTTGGCAAGGGTTCACATTAAGAGATTTCCTCAGTGCATGACTACCAGAGCCATTTGAAAAAGCGACCTGGTTTACCGGCTCAAGCTCGTGCGTCGATCAATTCTTTTTCTTTATGAATTTTGTTTTCTTTTTGTGTTTAGCTGAAGGAGAAAATCGAAAACCTTCAAAAGATAACAGGCGAGTGTCGACATCCTTCTTAGTCGAACCGTCAGCCATGTTGTCACTCGAAGGACCCTGAGAACATCGAAAGAAATGAATGAAACGGCAGTATTTGAATCCCTCTTTATAAAGAGCACTGTGCACAAAAAATAAGAAGAATTGATTATTAAATTAACTTTTTGATTATTATGCCATTTATTACTTAATAATTTTCTTATGTTTATCGTTGTTGTCACCATCAAGGAGCAAAAAAAATCGGAGAGTTAATATGTATACTACAAGAATACCAACATGAATATCAAAGGAATCGAGCGATCAAGAATAGAGAACTAGGTGATTGAAACTCCAGGCTACAAAATAAAAAATCCACCAGCCAAGAAGTCGATCGACTTTACATCATAATCAATCGATGGAAGCTTTTCGACCGATAGTAGTTTTCAATCGACAGAAGCTTTCAACAGGCAGATCATCGACCAATGGACCTCTTGTTGGAATCGAATAGTTTCCTTTGATTGGTTGACTGGTTTCCTCGACAGAATCAATCGATTCGTTCTATCGACATAACCAACTAAACCGGAGGATCTAGCTGTTGACATATATTTCTTTGTATTATAATGTAATTTTCATCAAGATAATCCAGTTAGTTATTTGGGCAATTTTTGTATCTGTTTCTTTTTTTTTTTTTGTAACTGTATTGTTTGGCCTTAATAAGTAGGAGGTCACAACATAAATAAAGGGATTTTTCACTCTCTTCCGGCTCTCTCTCTCCCTCTCTCTCTCTCTCTTTTCCGCTCTTTTCTCCTCTCAGCTCTAACTCTCAGGTCGTGTTTTTCGACAGACAATTTAGGATTCAACAATGTCATTTGTAGTACCGAAAACCCTAGCCAAAAATGCTGAGATTTTAAGGGGATGAACACAGTATATACAAAAATCAATACTTTTTCTAAAGTATCATAAATGTTGGAAGTTCTTCGAACTCTTTCATTCTCCCATTATATCTTTATATCTCTATATAGACTACATTCTCTATTTATAATTATATATATCTTGTAAGTTCTTGCTGCCTATGACAAATATGAATCCAGCGAATTTAATTCTACTTTCCACATTTAGAAATAGAATAAAAGGGGCTACCTTCCTTGGTAATCAGCTCTTCCAATAAAGAATGACAATTGACAAATATAATTTCGTGCGCGTTCATTTTTAAACAATTAAATAGTGACTTCCGAAGAAAAATATTAATATTTTTATTATTTTAAACATTAACCTAAAACTTAGAACGGGCTCATAGTCATGATTTTAAAATAACCCATACATCTCCAAGACTTTAAATTAATATGTCAATGTTTACAGCAAAATGAAGATTCAAGTTCGAAAATTATTTCAGGTATAATCACTCTCCCAACGACATATGTAGTTATTACGGCGATCTCATCATGATGGTTTGCATAAACCTAAATCTTCTAAATGCCACAATATTTGTGGCTGGAAAAAATATTGTGTCCGGAGTCTGGACGCAGAACTGTGTCCGGAAAACGTAGGTGTTACAGCGGGATGGAGCAGGAGGTCGAACCTTCGCTGTATCAAGTCAGTTATCCAGACGCCACTCACGTCCCGACTCCGGACATAATATTTTTTCTGTGTGGCCTAAGGCCCAAACAGTTCAGATTCCATTTCTCCTTATTCATCACCATGTCATGGTTGCATAGCACTGCAATAAGTAATGACTTGTTGTTGTTTTGTATATATTTCGTTTAAATAATATGAAAATAATAATATTTATGGGTTCCATGTGAAGACATTTTTTTATGGATTTATTGTAAAGAGATAGATGAAGAGAGCAAGGTAATCCAATTAAAATAAATAATGATCTAATGAAATTTTTTATATTTTAACAGGAGCTTTTCTTATGAATTCTCTTTTTTCTTTAACTTCTTCGGAATAAAAAGAATATTATTTCTATGGTTAAATATATTTCAATCACATTAGAGAATATGCTTGGTACAAAGATTTTGCTTGATGTCTAGTTTTGGCAAACTATATAAATAAACAAATAAAATAGAAATCCGACTCAGATATATATTTAAAAGACATGAACGGTTCAAGGGGTTTTGGCCGTATAAGTAGAAATTCAAGAAATGTTATAAATCCCCCGTTAAAAAAGTCCAGAATTGCTTAGCAAGAATTAGTCAACCAAATTTTATCATATATATTTTATCAACGATTATATATTGCATAATCCACCTAAAAAAATTATCATATAACTCTTATCTGAAACAAAAAGACGAGGATTTAAAGGAACCAACTAGGAGACAAAAAAAAAATAATGGAGGACTAAACTCTTCTCATAACATATGATAATTCCTGTAGAAGAGTTCATATGGAAAATTTAACAAAAAATTATTTAACCAACCTTACAATTCTCTCTAAATAATGGCGTCTACCATGCTATTTTGGTAAACAAGATTGCCACCTAGATGAGTTTATAAGGTTATTATGCTTAATCATGTATTAATCGAGGAAACAAACCCAATGAAATTTGTATGATATAAAATTATCGGTCATTAAGTTTGAATTCTTGATAAATATGTATAATGGTGTGGCCATATCACGGACGTGGCATCACCTCCCTTCTGAAAATAGTAGATAGTTCAAACTATTGAATGTATTTAAAAAAAAAAAAAAAAAAAACTTAAGATGAAATGTTATTTGTTCGTTAAGGAATTGATTATTAGGGAGATCATATATTAATAATCTTTAAGAAAAAATATCCTAGAGTTTATAAAAGACGAAGTATTTAAAATAAACCGGATGCATATCTCGAAAGATTTAGCATGGTTGAGTGATTGTTTAGTGTCTTTGCGTTGAAAGAGAATCCATCAACACTCAAATAATAAAATAATAAGATAGGCGAGAAAACCTCGGGGCTTAGCCTCATTGGAAAAATCGACTATGTAATTGTAAGTACATATGTCAACTATTCTTCTTAATTAGGGAATATAGAGTTACAATGTTGATCATCGTTGATGTACAACTATGGTTCATCAATAATAATAGTAGTCTAGTTATTATAAATGTATTTCTCGGTGTTACCAACTACATGAGCTATAGTCTGTTTTCATGAAGACAGTAACTCTTCATAAATGTTGTAGGAGGTCGTTGTAGAGTCAGCTTGTCGTAGAGACCATTGTTAAAAGTCATGTCAGTAGTTAGCCATGTAGATTATAGATGGTTGCTTCAAAAGTATCCGTTGGTCATAGAGGTTGTAGTATGGAGTTGGAAGAACTATGAGCCATGTAAATTTAACTGTTCAGCTGTAATAATGTCCCAAGCCCACAAACGTTGAAGTAAAGAGCTACGTGAGCTGTGACTCACGTAGGTCGTTGTTGGTCACATAGGTTGTAGTGGGGAACTGTAATAATATCTATAGGTCTTAAAGTCTAGACTTAGGAGTTGCATGAACTATGGAACACGCAGGTCGTAGTTCGTCACAAAAGCCATAGGGTTTAGTTGTAATAACAATCGTAGGCCATTTTTCCGGAATTGACATTTGCATTAGTTGTTGATCATGTACACCATAGTTTATCACCTAGGAAGTAATTGTGATTTGTAATAACACCCACAAATGACAAAATCTGAAATTGGGAGCTATATGTTTTGTGATAACATTCGTAGGCTGCAAAGGCTAAATTTAGGAGCTGCATGACTAGTGATAATGTTCGTGGGTCATAGAGATAGAAGTTTGAAGTTGCATGATCAATGCTAATGATTTTAAGCTATAGAGGCCTGAGTTGGGAGCTATGTGAGTTATGATGTTGTTCATAGGCCATAAAAGACAGAGTTGAAAGCTGAATGAGTTGTGATAATGTTTATAGGTCATTGACGTCAAAGCTTGGAGTTGAATGTGCTGTGGACCATGAACGTAATAGCTGGTCATGTAGACCATAGTGGTGAGCTATGATAATTTTTGTGGGACACACAAGCCAGAGTGGGAGCTGTATTGAACTATGAATAGCATAACCAATAGTTATTCATGTAGATCGCACTCAAGAGCTACAAAAAATGAACTTCAAAAGTCTGGAGAAAGTCAACAAATTCTGAGTATGGAAGTTGTAAAGAGTTAATACAAGGTATTATCATTGAATCCTTCGTATAATGTTATTTATGATCCTATGTTAGGAGAATATCATTACACCGTATTCATGGTTTGTTGTTATACCATCTTCGAGGTATGTTGTTATATCATCTGTAGGGTTTGTTGTAACATTATCTTCGAGGTATGGTGTTACACTATCTTTATGGTGTGTTGTTACATTGCCTTCGAGATATATTATTGCACAACATTCAGGACGATGCGCTGCATTGTTGGGTACTTTGTTACTATGCAACTTAGGTTGAGATTTTAGAGTGTACATTGTGATTCTGCAAAGGATTTCATCATAACTTGCAAGGGGCAACTTAAAATAGTTGATGGTAGTCAGTGACCTATGGGTCAGGGAGTATGAGTCAGGGAGTGGTGTTTGATGGTGATTGGCAGTTGCAGGAGCGACTAACTTTCACTAGAACTTAAGTGTAAACAACTAGATCTTAGCATCTTCTCCTCCAAGCCTTAGGCTTACTTCCATTCAAGATCTAGGTTCTTCTTTATTAAGGTTGTAGGGCTTTATCTATAGAGTGTGGGAGAGTTCTTTCTACGAATAAAGATGGAATCCAGACCACTTAATCGAATAACCCTGGGGGATTCGTTGGATCAGATGATAGTTTGTCGAAATTGGAGTGCCTTAATAATGTAGTAATTGAGTGATCTTGGGGTCATTCGGTTCTCCATGTCGAGATGCTCGGATTGAGTATATGCTTGTCAGATTTGGAATCCATTTGACTTTCCAATTAACTGCCTGAAGTTTATAAAAGTGATTTAACGACTTGATCTCGGCATGCTTTGACACATATTGTATCAATTTTTTTGTCATTGAGTCTATCTCATCGAGCAGATAAGTTTGAGTGAAAGTTTTTTTTAAATAAAAACTTTGGATGATTTTTAGTTTGACTTGGATGTTTTGTATAGAGATGCTTGTCAAATGATAAATTTTGTTGATGATGTATCAGTAGTTAACTTATTTTAGGGCGAGGCTAGTTTTATTGTCTGAAAGTAATAAAAATTTGGAGATTTTATTTTATTTTTCTCTTTCTTTTTTAAAAAGTGTGTGTGTGTGTATGTGCCACATACCTTGTCCTGTTGGTTGGCATCCATGGTTTAAGGCCCCTCAGGTCGGGGGTTCGAATCCCCTCTGGCACGGTTGGCCTTAAGGAGGTGGTACTTGGATTGTTAGACATATTAGGGGTGGTTGGAGACAAATATAAAACAACACAAATAATGTAATGAGAACTTGTACATAGCATTCATGGTTTGCCTCCACGGTTGGCCTTAAGGAGGTGATTCCTATGTAATTAAATTAGAGTTTAGGAGTACATGGGCCTAGGATAAGTCCACTTGCAAACTTATAAATTTATGTAACGAGAACTTGTACATTAAGGAAGAAAAATAATTGAGTGTTTCTAAGAAAGAAAGAATTTATTTATAATAAGGATCACTTAAAGTTAAATGTGCTATAAAGGAAAATATTACAAAATTTTTAGGAAAGAAAATTTTATTTTATGAAAATTATCAAATAATAGAGTCAACTTTACAAACAAAAAAAAACATTTTTAATAAAATTGAGTCTTAATTGTTTCCTTAAATCTCAACATTAAAACAAAGAAAAACCAAATTCAAAATTATTTTCAAAATAAAACATTAAAGAAGAGAAAAAGAAAAGAACCAAAAAAGAAAATCTTATAAATATTTTAAAATTTAAAACATACACTTCACTTCCAATCACCCTAAATTTTTAAAAACTTTAACCTTTAATGATCAAAATTTTGTAATTAATTTAAAATCCTAAAACATAAACACAAACTTAAGAAAAAAATTAATGATCTTAATTTTTTTTTAAGTTGAACATTTACATCATCTAAACCCTTTCTTTTTTCTGAACCCTTTAAAAATTTATTTTAAAAAAGATATTTAAAACTCAAACCTTTCTTTTACCAACGATCTCTCAAAAATCACATAACTAATTAAAACATTTTCAAAGCACTACATTAAGCTAACATCCCTTTTCAGGTAGGTTTTGTTCCTATTTATGTAATCTCTCATGCTATAATACATAAGCTCAAGACACATCATACAAATATTACATGTTTTACATGTTATTCATTTGAACATGCAAGTTATAACCCTATTTTGCTGATAGTATGCTTAGCACATAAACATGCGAACCCTAAAACAGAATAATACTTGTGTATCTAATACTTGACTCATCCACATGTTTAATAAATAAAATATTTTTGAATTATAAGAATATTTCTTATTAGAAATATATTTTATAAGCGAAAAATAAAGTTTAAAAAAGTAATAAAATATATAAATAAACTTAAATATTAAATATGATAGTAAAATAAGTCTTGAATAACACACATGTGAAATATTTTGTAAACTTAAATATAGAATAATATACTAAATGGAAGAACATTAACCTAGGACAAAAAACCAATGGGCTTTGGAGAGCCTAGAATGTATTGATATGTTGAACGATAAAATAAGATATTGAACAAGTATAAAAATTAAAATATCGAATACACTAGAATAAATCTAAAATTCACCAACTTAAAAATAGAAACTACCATTAGGTAGACCAATTGTGAACCCTAGGTTAACCAACTTAGAAATAAAGACCATAATCAACCATAGTCCAAGAATAGTCTAGTCTAGAGACCTATATTATATTATTAGGTACCCCAAATTTGTTGTACAAACAAAGACATGTAAAATAACAAGCTTGTAACCCCCTTAAACTATGTAGGTGCCTTTGGATTAAGTGACCAACATTCTTTGATGAAGGAACCTAAACCACCTAATAGTTGTCAAGATCTTCATTCATCATCACTATGGTAATAGTGGATATTTTTTTTAATCCAATAGTTTAATAGTTTAAGGTAACCGATGAACTCAGGACGATGAAAGATATTAAGCAACTTAATTAGGGGATCATACCCAAAATTTAGGTCAGTCTACCGACTTAAAGAGTATTGATTTTCCTTAGGGGTTGACTATTTTTTTTTCTATCTATAAATCTTTTTCAACATTAGAAATCCAACCGTCAAATTAATCTTCAAACCTGAACTTTTAAACCAACTTTAAAACTAACCTTCAAATCTTCTTAACCCTACCTCAAAGCTGAACTTAATCTTTCAAATTAAATCAATTAGTTTATAACTTCTCAAATCAAACTTTTGAAGTCAAATCCTTTAAACAACTTTTCAAGTCAATACCCAAAAAAATCAAAGCTTTCAAATCAAGATTTTGAAATCAAAGCAATCATATCCAACCTTTCAAATCAAACCTAATTTCTTCAATGATTTTCCAATTTCAATCCCTATGTACATCTTCTTCACAAAGTTGGTTAATCTCCTTCCCGAGCCTTTACATAATGAATTATAATTTGACTATATGTTCCTAAGTTTGAAATTTAAGAAAATATTTCAAACCTTAAAACTCATTCACTTTGAAAATCTCCGTAATTCTTGAATATTTCATTTGAAAAGTATCTAATCTTAAAATCTTCAATGAAATATGCCAACTATTTAATCAAGAGTTTTCATAAGGGTTTACTGTATTTGAATGTAATTAACCATGAGTGCTTGCCCTTATAGAGATACCATACCCCAAATTAAGATAAACTCTATCTCACATTTGTAAAATAGGAAAAAAAAAGTCTTTATTTAAAGTGGACCCGTAGATTTTGAAGATTTTTTTTCATCATAATGAGTACATCTATTTCAAGGTAATAGTTCTAACTCTTGGTGCAATATATTATTCTTTAAATGGCGCATTTAATGATTTAGATAAATAGTTTTTAAGATCTATGGTAGACATATGAACACATCATAAGAAAAAAATTCGCTACCAAGTAGAGAAAGAAAAATCAACATTCAAATTATGGGGGCATGATCACCTCCAAGCATAGTCATAGAGAGCGAGCTCTCAGATATAGAGTACCAATGGTAAGAATTAATTTATGCATTAAATCTTAGCTTAAAAAGTTATTTAATAACTACTTTCTTATGTTAACCGACTCTAGAGTTGGGACGAGAGTCCACTGCTACAGAACTTCATGCACGTACCAATGGCTGTCAAATTATACATTGATTGACAATAAATATCATATGACACATGCAAGTGATATGAGTAATTATTATATAATTTCATTTATTCTTGAATTTAGATTTGTAGCTATCTTTTATAATTTTTTTAGGAAACATTTAAGTAGCAAAAGAAAATGTCGGCTCAGCACATAAGAGGACTCATGATCCTAGGTTGTGATCATTCCGACTATGAGCTAAGGAGAGATACTGCTTGTGGCAAGAAGAAAGGATTGTTACATGTATTTGGTTCACATGCACAAGCATACAATTACCATTGTTTGCTTACCTCATCACTGTATTTACTTCTACTGCTTAGGAGGATAAGCTTCATAGGTAGGTTTTCACATTCAATGCAAATATAAAGGCACAATTTTTTGCTGAACTTCTTGAGCTTAAATTAGAATTGAAAATAAAACGAAAGTGGAAATAGATGCATTGCATCATCAGACACTCGGGAGAAGGAATGTGTCGGTAAAGCAGGAAGAAGACGAGAGGAAGGATGATGATTAGGTTAATTTTTATCTCTTTAATTTTATGAGACATTTACATGTTTTCTTATAGATGGATATATTATTTTAAATACTCTCTGATTCAATGCATTTTGATTTTTTCTGCTATATAAAATGGATTTATTTCTATCATGTGAATGCAGTTGTTGAATTTGTAATAAAAGAAAGAAGATTTTTTATTTTTTCTATATATAGTTTTTTAACGGCTCTCCAATGGTTTTCAATAAAGAAAAATTGTCGATTATTACTGACATTTTTATTTAACTTGCACCACTACCCATCAATAACTCATCCGACCCAAAAAGCTGTACAAAATATTGTTAGTCTAAGGATTTCCAACAAAAGGAAAACAACACCCGTTGAAAACCATCAATTCTTTACAACCGGCGTTTTTTGATAATTTCCGATGGTTTATGGCCATTCATATAGTGTATGTCACCTTAATGTTGTAAATTTAAAATTTTGGAAATGAATAATATATTATATAAATCAAATTTTCTGTCATTTCGAAAATACACATAAAACTAAATAATACAATGAGATTTGGTTAATCAAACATGGGTTAGTTATGATCATGACTTGAAAACTATCATCATTAATGATACTTATTTTATGATGATAGCCAATGTTTCATAATCATATTTCATATATTTACTTTATAAATCCAATAATTTAAATGTTTTGTTTAGTCAAGCATATGTTAACGTTAGCAGGCAAGAGGGTTAACTTAACTCCCAAGTGAAGGTATATGTTCTTAATGTATTGCATTATGAAAAAAGATGATAGCAAAAAAATTTAAAATTCCATAATTGCTTTATGAAAATAAGCATTAATGAAATTATACCTCATCATCTGATCGATATTGCTATTTATTCCAACTCTGTTGTTCAACATTTCACATTTTACCTTGAAAATATTTAAAATATTATTGTTGATATATATGTGTTTATAGATATATATATTTATTTATTTATTTATTTATTGCCACTGAATACATTGTCATAAATCTTTTTTTTTCTTATTTTTTATTTTTTTATCAAAAAGGTTTGCATCGTTCTTATATGTCAATGAATAAATTCTCATACGAGATAGATCATAAATCAGTACTGAACAAGATAGGAGCTACAGGTCTTTTCTCATCTCATTTATTGCGCGCCCACAAAATTCATTTTCTATTACGCAAATTTTTCTTACAATATATAATATTGAGGAATATAAAATAACAAAAATACATTAAGGTACATCTTGTTAAAATAAAGCCTTGGATGCAAAATATTAAAAGCTCAAGGTTAAATGTCACAATAATGTATCTCCACATTACAATAAAAAAAGACGCACTTACATAACACAAAATTCTAATGTACTTACATATCTCATACTCGTTCTAATGTACTTACATATCTACACAAAATTCTAATGTACTTACATATCTCATACTCGTTCTAATGTACTTACATATCTCATACTCGAATTTTCATATTAACACATATAACACTAAAATCTTTCATATCGCATAAGAAAAAAAATATTATTATTATTTTCTAAAAATGAAATATATTTTAATACATCAATTTAAAATATCAAATGGCTTTGTATGTAAATATGAAAGTTTAGATTTGAGATCTAGATAAATTAGAATTATATGATAATATTTTCGTCATTTCATGCAACTATAAATTATTGCGATTGCTTAAAGCTTTAAAAATATTCTATGAAGTTAAAATTCAATTTTTTTATTTCTAAATTCAGGAACTAAAATTTAAAATTTACATAAATAAAATAAAAGCTATTTCTAAACACATAATAGAATTAACACATGACATGCGAACCCATGATTGATTGGCTTTTTTTTTTTTTCGCTAACACACATCTAAGGTTTACAGGAAAAGGAGCTCACCTTCCCGTCTCCTCATACCAATCCAATGTGAGCTCCCTCCCTCTCCAGTGCAGTGGTCCCAAAAGAAAGAAGTGAGTATAGGGCATTGGGTTTAACATATGAGCGATCTTATAAGTAATATGTTGACTGTGAAGGGTTGATATTACCCCATCACATATCTATAAAACAAATAATAAGTAGTAAGTGAAGTATGGGAGATTTGATGTACGAATGAAAGAGTAGAGAAACAAGGTACATATCATTTTTGTGCATGATTTTCACAGTTGCTTCCCTCTCTTCGATCTTCTCCGCTAATTTTCTATATGGTATCAAAGCCTCTAGCTCAACAACAAGAAGGTCGTGAATTCCTTCTCATAAACTTCCCCTCAGACCCCCAACAATCTACTACATCAATAGAATGAAGGAGATGAGCATTCTAGCACATCTCAAGTCTTGATGGCTCATATCAAAAAAATTACCAGTTCATCATTGATGTGTAAAGATTATTGGGGTATGGAAGACTCAAATACACAAACTCTTCACATAAAATGAATTTGACTCTTTTTAGATATACAAGCTTGCCCCCGCCAAAATTCAGTTAAGATAAGAAACAAACCCAAGTTGGAAATCCGGATCACACATTATGGCAACTAGTTGATACAAAACTAGTTGCAATCATATTTTGCCATCTCTGCTTCAATACTAAATAGCATTTTACATCTTGAAAATAGTGCTTCCATATGCACAATATTATAATTAACCAATATGTCTAGGGTAATTTAGCTAAAAAATGAGCATCGCTATATCTTCAATTGCACAAATAACATGTCACAATATCTTAGTAACATCAAAAGTCTAGTTGATAACATAGTCCCAACCAAATCTAAGAGTAACAACGAGGACAATATTTCGTTACACACTAAATGGATTACCACCTAAGTACCAAGGATTCAAGACTTCCATATGCACTCAACTTAACCTAATAAGTATAGAGGACCTCTATTAACTTCTAATTAGTGAGCAGAAAAACATATTCAATGAAGAAATAACACAACATAAAAAAAAACTGTTGAGAAATTAGGGCAAAGAAAAACAAGATCAACACAAATCCAGAAGAACACAAAGAGATTTAACGAGATTCGACAAAGATGTCTACGTCCTCAGGAGCAGAGTAACAGCTTTTCACTAATTCAGAAAAAATACAGAATACAAAATTCAGGGATAATCTCGGAGTCTCGGAGTCTCTCCTAGGGTTACAAACAGTACATATATATAACCATATAGTACAATATGTAATTACCTAAATTACTCATGTACTAAACCGCAGGATATTGCCCCCGCACCCCCAACCCACATAATGAAACTCCCCCAATTGGATAGATTCTTCTGCTCCACTCTGCTCGTGGGCTCTGCCCCGCTCCAACATCTGTCCCTTTTAGGGTATATTAGCCATATCTAACAAATCTTCACCTTGGTGACTATCCAGCCCTTTAGGAAAAATACATATGCTTAACAAATCTCCATCTTGGCGAATATTCAGCCCCTTAGGAGAAAATCTCCACCTTGCGAATACCCAGCCCCTTAGGAGAAAAAATCTCTACCTTGTGAATATTCAGTCACTTATGAGAAAAATCTCCACCTTGCGAATATTCAGTCCCTTAGGAGAAATACATCATGGAGTTTCTTACACCAAAGTGGGTTGGGCCACAAATTCTTTTAAATAATCTCTTAATTAAGATTCTCTTAATTAAGTTTCCCGGAAAAAAATTTTTTCCTTAATTAAATTTTTCATAAATAAACTCCCCCAAAAATCCTTTTCCTTAAACTTCCAAGAAAAGCTCCGCCTCTGCTTTCCAGAAAAGCTCCTTCTAGAAAAGCTCTACTTTCCTTCTCAGAAAAGATTCGTTTCACTTTCCTTCCAGAAAAACTCTGCCTCCGCTTTCCTTCCAGAAAGAAATCTTTCCTTTCCCGAGTGCAACAGCAGATTCCCTTTCCTTACCTTTTTTGTGTCCTGGAAAATCTCCTCGTGCTGCAAGATTTTCCTGATTAATAGGAGGAAATTTACTTTATTGTCACTAGAGAAATATGGAAAATATCCCTTCATAATTTCTTCTCAGCAAAGGAATAAAATCAGAACTTATTTCTTTCCAATTTTCTTCTCCTCCTCCTACAAAGGGATAAAATCAGAACTAGATTTCTCTTCCAATGTTCTTCTCCGCAATAAAATCAAAACTTGATTTCCTTCCAATTGTCTTCCGCCTCCGACAAAAGAATGAACTCAGAGCTTCCAATTTTTGCCTCTGCTCCAGGCTTACGTCGAAGCTTCCTTTTCTGCCTGTAGCGACTTCGCCTGGAGCTGAAACCTCTCGTTGAATCGAAGCTCGTCCGAACCACCGAAGCCGAAGCCGCGATTCCTCGGTTGCGATCACGAACGCCGCGATTCCTGCCGCCA
>NW_018250827.1:20260-34347 GCF_001263595.1 Phalaenopsis equestris | reverse complement strand
TCGAAATCCAAATTTTCGTGAACCTTGTCGAAATCCTTCCCCAGCCGCCAATCTCTTCTGCCAAAACCTTCTTTATTCCTACGCTCTTCCCTGCTCCACTACTGAGAGGTTGGTTGGACCCCCTTCAACGCTCTTATACCACTTGTTGAAAAATTAGGGCGAATAAAAACAAGATTGGCATAAATCCAAACATCTGTCCCATTTATGGTATATGAGTCATATCTAACAAAAACAAAAAACAGAACAAATCGGACAAAAACAAAAACCCATCAGTGACGTGAAACATGTTACAAGATATGCCCCTTAGTAGCATAGTGCTGACAAACAACCAATAAGCAATACAAACTAAATCCCAACACTCATATTTATTCTCTTACGATCAATATCACACAACTAAAACAAAATGGGTTCCAGACATAGAAGCCTAAACTCATTGGACCCCACATACAGAAAACATTTAGTAATCACTTCAATACACAGGCACTAGACAGGTGACAGTGGAAAATTGTCAGACAATGAGGTTCTCATACACAGACAATGTCATCATCTTTATAAAGTGTTTTTTTCATGGCAACAATCACAAACTTAGAATAAATTCCAACAAATAGCCTCGTTATGCATTTTTTTTTGTTACAATCGACATTACCAATAAGCAATACAAACTAAATCCCAACACTCATATTTATTCTCTTACGATCAATATCACACAACTAAAACAAAAATGGGTTCCAGACATAGAAGCCTAAACTCAATGGACCTCACATACAGAAAACATTCAGTAATCACTTCAATACACAGGCACTAGACAAGTGACAGTGGAAAATTGTCAGACAACGAGGTTCTCATACACAGATAATGTCATCCTCTTTATAGAGTGTTTTTTTCATGGAAACAATCACAAACTTAGAATAAATTCCAACAAATAGCCTCGTTATGCATTTTTTTTTGTTACAGTCGACATTATGAAGAATACAAGTGTTTTGACAAACAAAACAACGATATATCATATCCAAACATGTAACATTCATACAGACAAATTTTTCATACAAACAATTTGTAAGCTTATCATAGCTATATGTCACGGACAAATAGTCCCACATTGGCTAGGTGTAGGGCCGAAAAGCAGTATTTAAGTCCTGGGCTGCCCACCACCCACAAGGGCTCTTTTGGGAGGTGACATATAGCTTGCTAAAAAGCTTGCTAAAGTTTGAGAAAATTGGGGAACAAAAATATGTGTAATCCAAATTTCTTTGATCGATCGAGCGGCCATGAACAAGGGACATGCCATCAATTGGAATGAATGAAGACATCCCGAGAGAAGGACCTAACTGAGCCATCAAATAGAAGCCAAGCAACCTCGAAGATGGACAAATCAAAGATCAGCCATCAATCAGCTGATTGACACATAGGATGGATGAACTAGAATGCTAAATAACATCGGAATAGGCTAATGAGAAATGGTGACTGAGAAGCTAGTCGAGACATGAGTAAGTCAGTTTAGACAAATCAAAGATCAGCCATCAATCAGCTGATTGACCCATAGGATGGATGAACTAGAAAGCTAAATAACATCGGAATAGGCTAATGAGAAAAGGTGACTGAGAAGCTAGTCAGACATGAGTCAGTTAGTTTAGTTATCTCTCGAGAAGGAATCAGTTAGCAGAAAGACCAAACTTTGGGCAACTGCCAACCGAATGATAAGAAGGCGATTGATAAGGTGTCTAATTATTTAAAATCAATAAGTTTATAATTTTCATTCAAAATATAAATAAAATCTCTATATATAATGAGGAATGCTAAATGAAATAGGAGGATTACAGGAACCATAGAAAAAATATAATTCCTTAAGCATTTTACTTTCTCTCTCTCTTTCCTTCTATGCCCTATTTCTTGTGTGTGATTCATGAACAAATCTGTATTCACCAATTACTAATAAGAAAAACTTTAAAACAACTTGAAAATAGTGCGCCAAAGACACTTGTACAGAGAGTTTCTCTTGCAAAAATAATGGATAAATAACCAAGAAAATTATTAATTATTATTTGTAGAAGTATATGGGAAATCGTTTCTTTAATCTAAATGATTAGATAGGGAGGTTGTAATTAAGCTCCCAAAAAAAAATTGAAGGATAACTTTTTTTTCAAAATAAAAGTATAATATAAAATGATCTTTTCGGGTTGTTAAATTCTGTGAATAGTTAATACTACATGGGAAGCCATAATGCATGCGGTCGCTCTCCTCCGATTATTAATGACTGTAAGAGTGTAGACTAAATAGAACAACTAGTTTATCCACTTTTAAAAAATTTGCATCGTATGTTATTTAACTTCTCAACTTGTTCTCTCTTAAGAAGCAGAAAAGACAATCTCTCATGAGTATCTTTACCAGAAGATTGAGGGGCCACAAAAAATACCTAAATGAACTTTATTCTGCATAAAATTACATTATATATATATATATATATAACCTTGGCTAAGCCGAGCTAGCAGATTTGAAAAGAATAAAAGGCCAAAAGATCCGCTTTCTTTTCAAGAATTTGTCTTGTACAAGAGCTGAAGGTACCGAGAGTTTTCCTCATCTCAAGTCATTGTCAAAGAAGTCTTAATTTTTTCCACTAGCTAGACATATCGTCACCAATACAATAATTTTTTTTTCCGCCAATATTTATAAACATGAGCAAATATGATTGTTATGAGTCTTTTCTTACTAGGTTACAAATTAATGTCCATTTAATTTAAGTATAGTTAATTTTATTTAAAATAACTTTATAGCATGTAATAATCATAGAAGATTTTCATTCTTCAATATTTAAGAATTTTTGCTAGTTAACTTTTTAGTTCCAGTGTATGAAAGCTCTAATTTTCCATTAAACCTAAAACTTTATTTTTAAATAAAATATTGAATACTTATTACTCTTATTTCGTCTTCTTCCCTACTTTTAAGTGAATTCTAACTGTAACTTCTCTCTCTTTGGTCCCTTATGTCAGCAATACTTCTCTATCTAACCTCTTGTTCGTGTTCCATTATCTATCAACTTCTCAAGGCCATTATTTTAGGAACCAAGTATTATAAAATATGAAATTAATTATGTGATTGAGACAGTTATAACTTAAATGTTAATTAAGTGATTTTAATTTCTGAAAAACCTTGTCAAGTTGGGAGATGTTTATTAGTTAGTGTTCCGTGCTTTTATACAACGTTTGACGGTTCAGCTTACGTTCTCACCGTCTCCCATAAAATCTGCTCAGTTTTGAATGCTTATAAATGTTTACATTGAAAAAATGCAAGATCATTTTATAGTTGTTTTGCTTGATTATAGAATACATCTTGTAGACCATAGTGCCATATGTCTTGTTCTATTCTTTCATTAATTAAGCAGTCCCGTGTATAGCTAATCTGTCTGATCCTGATGCGACTAGGAATAAAAGAATTACAATAAATGGTCATCATTGACCAGTGACAATTAAACTCTTCACCAAAATCAAATCACTGTTAATAATTTAAATTGATGGATGTATGCAGCAGTAGTTAAATTCATCTATTTTTCATTCTTAAGATTTTCAGCTTTGAGCTGGAATACAAATGGCGTCAATCAGAAGAGATTTTCTTGTGTTAGGGTATGACGTTGAGGTCCAAATGGAGGATGGCTATTGTTGAAAAATATATTTTTTTCACAAATTAATTAGGAATAAGAATAGAAAAATGATTGCTTTGTAATCAGTTAAGCAATCAAGTCTGGTCAAATGGAGAGATTACATAATATGATGTCTTCTGTGAAAAATCCAAAATTATTTGTTCATATTAAATGTCGTAGTTGCTTGTTACATAGCATTAATAATAGTTTTTGCATGTTTAAGTTGTCTTATGCTGTGACTAAATGCCAAAGGATTTCATCTTTTTCTTCGGATGGCTACGTAACACAATGTTCAGAAGCATGATATCAGTAAGTATTCTAATATTATTGTTAGTATAGCGATGAAGCTAATAAATTAAGGATTAAAGTAAAGTTTTGGCAGTTTTAGATAAGTAGTGCGGGAAGAAATTTATTTCTGTATTTCTTCACTTCTTTTACTAACATTTACAAGCCTATTGCAGAGAAATTGATTTTGATGTTCCCCTACTTGTACAAGTGGTGAAAGTAAGTGCCGGTCATCCATATTTCATGTTTATAATGAACTATAATTTGTGAATAAGGAGAATAATATAAAAAAGAGAAATGCTTTGCATTCATTGGATTTTTATTCAACGGAAGGTTTATTTTAACATTGTTTAAAGTTACGAACTTTTATGAATGTTTTATGAATTAAATGAACATATGCATTTGAAAACATTAAAAAAATATTAATAATGATTGAAGTGTATAGAAGTAGCTATGATTTTGATATTAGTTTTATCATGCTATAATAAATTAAAATCTTTGTTTAAGTATAATTTAGAAGTTGTTTAAAACATTAAATATTAAGCTATATGTCCGAAAAATGTCGCGCTGATTTAGATGAGAGCTGTCAGTAGCAAGTCTGACGGCTACCTTGTCAGATGGACCCAACAACGAAAATATATCAGACATACGAACATGTGTGACACATGAAATTGTGCCTGACATATGAAAATGTGCTTGACATATGAAAATGTGTTTGACATATGAAATTTTGCAATAAAGATAATAATAATTTGTAACTCCTAGAGGCAATGATGTACTTTTGCACTTGTATTTTTATCATCTATAAATAAGAGGACATTTTTCGTGTCAGAGGATTCATATCATTTGAGCTTTCCAGTCATTTAGGCATCACTCTCCTCTTCTCTTGTAATAACATCTCTCAATATATAAAATGAGGCCGAGAGACCGGGGAACACATTGTTAAGCTAATATTTAAAATAAGAAATTGCTTCATACGCAATATCTTGTTCATGTTGTAATAAGTATCATTAACTAAAATTTCTTTAATAGGAGTAAAATTATTACTAATTTTGTTCTTTTGGTAGAGAAATTTTACATCATCTTCCCCTTTAGATAACCAGCTACATTTAATTCTTTGTTTTAACCATTTGTAGTTACAAGAAATGGCATTTTGGCGGTTATCATGGATTAAAGAGGCTTGACGAAGCAATTTCTGAACTTGCTAAAAAACTTCTGACCTTATCCAGTTTTAACCTTAAAAAGACGAGCTTATGAACTTTGTTCTGTTTGATTAACTTGCATGGTAAGCACATCTGATTTTTCTTTTTAATTTTATTTATATTATAAGAAATTAAAAATAAAAAATTTCAAACGAAAATCGAGTTAATTATTAAGCTCAACTTAAGGGCCCTTCAATACTTGAGTAAAAGCCCAGATTTCGCCGCTTATCGAAGATTCCAAAAATTTCATTATGTTTTCTTACGGGTGTCAATTGGATAAGGTCAAATTTCAAACCCTAACTAATAAAATTGACACACATTTGCGGGGTGAGACAACTTGTTCCTTATAGTCGATTTTATTCTTATGCTGGTATCTCTAAAAGCAATGTAAGGCTTAATGGATTCGTACACTTGCCGCTGAATTGATGGATGTTGTCATTGCAGCCCATAAACTTTTCTCGTAAAGCCCACAACTTAAATGTTAGAATAGTCGGATTCTGGGTCGCCTTTACCATTTCTTTCAACCATGCCTAATAATATAAAATTGATAACTAAAAAAACTGCATTAAAAAAAGAGTGTCCCTAAACATCAGCCCTGAGTAAGCCTCTTTAGATGACTGGGATGTCATGATTTTAAAGAACTTCTGGTTCATCCCAAATTGAATAAAATTCAGAATATTAACATTGTAGGGTATTATTGCTTAATAAACTTATATTGCACTCATTAATCTCGAACCTTGAGACACAACACATAATGAGAATTCTTATGCTGCCACATTGCTTTGAGCATTATTATTTTTTCAAGTATTAAATTATTTAGTAGCAATTTGAATCAGGTAAAATCTACTGAAAAAATATTACCGAACAAATTCAAATATTTTAATTAAAAATTAAGGAAAATGTGTGGAGTAGACTCAATGTAAGAAAAACCATAAATGCATAAAAAGACAAAGTCTAATGTGATTTTTGAGGATGTAAAAATTAATAGGGTAATGCTTTTATGCCCTAGCAGTCCAAACATAAAAGGTTTTTTTTAGTTCTTAAGAAATTCTAGATCACCAAAAGACAAAATTTTGAATCATTTGTTCCATTAAAAAGAATTTGATCTTTGGAAGCCATATCAATTGAAATGAAGAGCTTAATAAAAAAAATCACATCAACACTATAATTTATTTGTTCCGAGATCTAATGACTCCAATTCAAGTACTTTATGTATAAATAAATGGAATCTTCAAATCAATAATTGAGTGTTTGCTTTATGAAAAAAGGAATAAAGTAAAGAAATCCAAGATTCTTCAATTATGAGGTTATTAAGGAACATAAACTGTAAAAAAAAATCTATAATTAATGGAATCAATACAAACCATTTGATAGTGTTATTTGATATTATAACAAACTTTTTCAAAGTGCCACTCACTAATTTTTAGAATTAATTTCTCATTTTCAATATATAGAAGGTTGAGATATCTATGAGTAATATCTAAAGAAAAGAATAGATGTAGAAACCAACAAATTTCTTGTTGACCTTTTTTAGTGAACTAATCGTTAGCTTATATATGATCTCATTGGGACAATACACGTTCCTCCTAGTGTCACCTGATGACTAAATTGAATTTAAATAAGCTATAACTTGAACCCTACATGAGCTGAAACTTGAGTTAAACCTTAATTTAACTTAAAATTAAAATGTAACTAAACAAAGATTGAAATCAATCTAACTAAAATAAAAACAAATAAAACTAATTTTAGATAAGCCCTAAAATTAACATAAAAATCAGCTTTAACCAACAAGCACACCGAACTTATTATTTTCTCCACAAATCATCGTAGCGATTGAGGCTACATTATGAAATTTGCATGATGATTATTATCACATATATAAAACATGTAAAAAATTTTCATGGTCATATAACATAAATTTTATGTAAAATTTTTTGCTTTGAATTTTCATGATTAAATTATGCATGAAACAATATAAAATTATCATTTTCTCCATGAAACAATCTAGTGATTAGAAGTTCGTTCTATAAGTTGTATGATATTCATGATGATAAATGAGAAGCATGTAAACTAATTTGATGATGATAAAACAAGCATTTCAGTTCAAATCGTTCATTTTAAATTTTCATTCATGAAAAATGTTCATATGTAAAAATTTTTCAGCGAATCATTATTTTTCAAGAAGAACTTCACACATCAAAATCATAAAAAACTTTCAAATGGACCCATCCATGTCCAATTCAGACTTCATTTGGAGGTCCACCAAGCCTGCGATAATTTAAATGGTACTTTTGATTAAAAAATTCTAACAATTCACTCACAATGAACACAAATTTAAATCAAACATCAAATATGGTGAATGTGAGTTGAAAAAAGTTAATATAATTAACTAAAATCCACTAAAAAGTTATAATTAAATCCCCTAATATTTTATATCTTCTATGGTGATGCCCCCCATTGACTTGCTTTATCTTCAAATGGGGTCCACTTCAACCAGAACTAATTACACCACTAAATTTCTTTTATTTTTCTCTACCAAATGAGTCAATGTCAAGAATTTGTTCATAATCATTTTGCCACTTCAAATTGAAAAATCTTGATCCAGAGACCATTTCAATTAAAACCAATTGCACCACTAGCCTTCTTAAATTTTTTTCTTCCATGTCTTGAGCTAGGGTTGTAATTATTGCAATAATGTCCATAATCACCATAAGAAAATTTAAATTCTCTCAAAATTCTTCTTCTCTTTTGCTCATAATCATCTCCTACAACCCCATTTCATCCTTAAGACCTCTTTGGCCAAAATTCCTCCACTCCCCTCACTACCTTGATCTCCTCCCTTGTCAAAACTTCCTATCCTCAATTCCCTCTAATCTCAACCCCTTACGTCAACTTTTCTTCTCCGTGCACCATTCTCCTTCTTCTTTCTTAGCCAAAGCCACACCATTCTCTCTCGCTCTCTTCATCGAGGAATACAAAGTGGCTCTCATCATCCAAGCAAAGAAAAAAATAGTTCCACCCAAGAAAATGTATAAATCTTCTCCTTTTTCATTTTGGTAAGTCTGATGTGAAATAATTTTGTAGATCTAGCCTAATCACTCACCTAATCCCTCACTCTCTTTCTTATCCTAGCCTACATGAAACCTTGTCCGAGCTCCTTTTCCTTCTCCCCTCGTTCATCCTACATGATACCTTCTGTCACCTAAACTGACAAATCCCTCATCTCCTATGGCCCAAACCTAAGCCTTAAATCTTTCTTTATGTTTTGCTTTGTTTCATATAAAAATAAAATCAAAATTATGTGGTTTGTACTTATGTTCCAATTAGTATAACCAATGTGCTATGTGCATGTTTCATGCAAGAAAATGTATTTGTTATGTGTAAGTTTTATGATAGACAATCAAAGTGCTATATTTATGTGTCATGCTAGAAAATCTATGTGTTTTGTGCATGTTACATGCTAGATAACTAATGTGCTATGTGTATGTTTCTTTTTAGATAACTCATGTGCTATGTATATGTTTCATTCTAGAAAATGTATATGATGCATGTATGTTTCTTGCTAGAAAACCAATGTTCTATATTTTTTATGCAATAATTTCTTTGTGTTATTCTCATCTTCATGCAAATCCTCATGCTTGCATTTATTTTTATGCAAAAAAAAAATTATGTTTGGGTTTATGTCCTTGAAAAAAGTTTCATTTGTTAGTTTTATGTTAACATAAATTTTCATGTGTTAGTCCTATGGTCCTGCAAAACTCCATGCTTGGGTTCATGTTCAAGAACAAATTTGCATAAGTTTGGTTTATGTTTATGCAAATTTTTAGTTGATAAACTTATATTAATAGAATTTTCAATTCTTAAGTTTATGTTCATGCGAGCAAATTGTGTCTTTATGGATTTAGTTGAAAGAATGCTCAGGATATCAAATTTAAAAAAATTAATAATCCTACTTCTATGCTTAGGATTATATGTTTTAATAAGATATTTATTTAGATAGAGATATGTATGCTTCATATAGTGATATCAAATTATAAATATTTTAACAAAATTTTTAATGAACTCTCTTTATCAAAAGCCATTAAAATTTCAAAGTGCTCCAAATAAATTATTTTTTTAAAAAAAAAGTTGTATAGTTTAAAGGTATTTTGAACAAATTGTTTTCTTGAAAACATATATGAACCTCAACGTGTTCTAAAATGAATCATCCTTAAATTTAAATGAGCTCTGAATGATGGAAGAATAAAATAAGTATATCTATGCTCTAGTTTCTACTATCTTCACAAACTTATTTTTAAAGTGTTTAAATTTTTCTAAGCTTATACTTTAAAGATGTAAATAAATTCTAAATAAATAAAAACATAAAGCTTAACAAAACCCCTTTCTAAATTTTAACTAATACCTTTTAAGAAAAGAAAACTCATTTAAAATCTTTGCAAAATATAATTCAAAGGAAATATTTTCAAAAACAGAAGATCTCTTTAAAACTTAACCTATTCAAAACAAAAAGATATTTTGTACAACAAAATTCAAATGAAATCAAACCAAGAAATAACCATTAAAACATAAAGCTTTTCAAATCAAAACTCAAACATAGAAATATTTTCAAAAAAAGAACTCAAAAAAGTAATTTTAACAAAATAAAATTTAAAGTTTATCAAAATTCAAATTCAATTTTCCCAAACAAAAAAAAATTAAACTCATTTTTTTAAAAAAGTAGAACATAAATGGAGCGTATCGTAAACTAAACAAAAACAAACTTTTTAAATTAAAAAAACTATAAAAAAAGAATTTATTAATAAATCTTAAATAAAATTATTATTTTTTAAAATACAAGTAAAATAACTCCATTTTAAATCCAAAATAACCATAATAAATTTTTTTAAGAACCTAAATAAGTCTTTTTCTTCTTTTTCTTCCAAAAAAAAAAAAAAAAGAAAAAAGAAAAAAGCAGTGTAAGAATTAGTCTAAAAATCACCCTTTTTCTAAGACTAAGGCAAAATAATCTTATGCCCGCACAAATTGTATAAATTCTCATACCAAATGTAAATAACTTTGCTGACCCTTCTAAATAATCAACTTAAAGAAGTCTTGTACGTGCTTCTATGTTTAGATCATAAATGAATATAATTCCTTGAGGAACATGTGCTTTAGAAGCATAATTCCCGAACATACAAGTCTAGGGAAATTCCCAATTTAATCATTTGTCATGTTAGATCAACTAACCTGCTTAGAAGTATCTTTAAGAAAATATTTTATATAATGACATTTTCTTGTGTGTGAAAACTTTGAGAAGTACTTGAATGAAACTTACGTATGAAGAGTGTAAATATGAAAGAATTGAATAAAACATTTTTTTGCATGCATGCATTAATATACAATGGTAAGCCAAACACTAGATGTCATTTCTAAGAGAGAAAAAAAATTATTAAGAAACACAAATCAACTATTAAAACTTGAATCTAGAAGTCTCGAATTTCCATAATAAGTTTTTAACTAAGATCTAAAAAAATCATACAATATAAATGAAATACATAAATAAATCTAAAATCCTCCAAGCTTAATAACGGCAAACACCACCAAGAAAATGAAGTGTAAATGATGTCATTTCTAAGAGAGAAAAAAAATTATTAAGACACACAAATCAACTATTAAAACTTGAACCTAGAAGTCTCGAATTTCCATAATAATTTTTATACTAAGAGCTAAAAAAATCATACAATATATATGAAATACATAAATAAATCTAAATTCCTCCAAGCTTAATCATGGAAACCACCACCAAGAAATGAAATGTAAATCCTAGGTTAGCCAACTTAGAAACCAAACCTAGTAACATCATACCACAGAATAGTCAAGTCTAAGAGCCTAGGATAGATTACTAGGCACCACTACTTAGTGTTAAGGACTAAAACCTCTAAAATAGCAACCTTACCAATTCTAGACTATGCAACACTCCTCTTATGATGAAGCATCTCTGGTTTACTAACAAAGTCACCTTAAACTACCTAATAGTAAGAAGGTCTACATGCATCGTTGTTATGGAAAGTGTGGATACCATTTAATTTTTTATTATTTAATAGTATAGGATACAAATGCACTCAGGATAATGAAAAGTCATGGGCATCTTGGTCGAAGGCCTTATACCCAAAATTTATGTTACTCTATTATCTTACTCTAACCATTTATCATTCTTATAGTATCTATGTTTATTTCAGGGTTAGTGTTTCACTTCCATCAAGAAATTCTTCTAGACAATCCTGTTTGACTCAAGATCATTAAGTTAACCTTTCTTATCAACTCCTTTTAATTCCAAATCAATCGACTCAAGAAAAACATGTTCAACCAAAATTAACTCTTTTCAACTCAAACCAATTTTTTTGATCCAAAATATTTTAATTCGAAGCCAACCTTTTGAAGAATATTAAACATAACTTTTTAAAAACTGAAACGTTCCATGCTTCAAGACTTTAAAACAACCACTTTCAAAACATTAAAAATTTGAAACCTTTTCAATAACATAAACTTTTGAAACACTATTACCATTATAAACTTCTAAACCACTAAATTTCAAAAGCTAAAATCTTAAAAGTTAAAAACTTTAAGAAAAAATTATAACATTTATAAATTTAATAAATAAATCATTTTAAAACATAAAACTTTTAGAATTTTCATAGCTTAGATCTTTTAAAACTACAAATCACAAAGGGGTAAAAACTTTTAAAACATAAATGACTTTAAACTTTTTTTTTAAAAAAACTTTTTTTAAGAAAAAATAAAAAACTAAACATTTAATACTTCAAAGCTTGAATTTTAAAATTCTTTTTGAAACTTGATGCACAAAAAATATATACATTTTTATACCATTATTTTGTACTCATTTTTTGAGATATTGTGCTTTAAAAGAATGTATTTTTCATGTTTTATTTTAGGTTGATGATTTTTAGCACTTGGAGAAAAAATGATAGAATTTGGAGTCAAAATAGCATTTTGGAGAGAAATACTCAGCATCGAGGACCATTTGACAGAGAGCAAAAATTTAATTCGGGCCATGGGCGCCGACGGTGCCATCGTCAGCGCCAACAACGCTGAGTTGGTGCAGGGCAAAAATCTTGAAGATTCGACGAATTTTGAAGCTTTTTGAAGAGTTATTTTATACACCTCTTGGAAAACCGACATTATGCTCTATTTAGAGCGGAAATTGATCAAAAAAAGGAGTCCGCTAGTGTGTTATTGAGTTTCCTTTAGTGTTCTGTTGTGTGTATTGTGTAGTGTGGTGAGTTTAAATGTGATTTCTCCTAAAAGTTGTTGGAGATGGAGAGAAGTGAGAGATTTCTTCTTCCTTACATCTTCGAAGAGAGAATCAAGAGTCTTGTAAAGAGAGAAAGGGTCCAAGAGGAGCTACAAGAAATTTGCTTTGAGAAAGAGTTAAAAATAAGTGGTGTTTGTATATTATTGTTGTATAAATTTAATTTTATTTATGAAATATGTATTTTATCGTATCTTTCTCATGATGTTTGAGTAGTTTTCTTTGCCTTTTTCCTATTCTGAGATATGGTGAAATGAAAAGATAATTTGGATGTGCCAATTTTAAAATATAAAATAAATGTTGATGATTTTTTTTTACTTCGTTCTTAATTTACTTTTCAATTTGGCCAATTGAAATGTTAACATCTATTTTGAAACATACTATCCAGTAAATGGAGTATGAGTTTCATAACAGTTTGTTGGGTGTAGAATTGGAGAATCTTTAGGGTGACAAACTAAAATCTCCAATTTGGTCTTAGTGCTTAAGAACTAAATCGAGAGTTAGCCTTCAGGAGAAGGGAAGTGGGAGCTCTGAAGTGAGAGCCAATATCCTCCTAGCCTAATCACATATTTAGAGACTAAACCTAAGATTAGCCAACGATTACCTATAACACTTGACTGAGGGTAGATAATTAAAATTACTCTTATTTGGCATAAGGTAAATTAAAATGCAGGACAAATTAAAACCATTTATCTCTCCCATTTAACCAAAAACTCATTGTAGTGGGAAATATGCTTTCTCATATTTGATAACTTTGTCACAAAAATATAGTTTGGTTATTATTGCTTAGCTTTGTTGTACAGTTTCGCTTGTAGTTGGTAACTTAGTTCTGTTGGCATCCTAAACATTTGAAATTTAGTATAATAGATTTTCTTTATCATTGTGAATTTCTTGATTTAAATTTCCATTACGAATTTACACCTTCCTCGTGGGATCAATATTTGGGGGTTTAATCAGATTGAGCAGAAAGTCTTGTAGTACATGATAATGATACGTATACTTGTGTAGAATCCCAACAGAAATTGCTTCAATTTCTAATTCATAAATAACGAATCAAGTTTTTGGCATCGTTGCAAAACATAGTCAACTTTATTAATTTTACATACCTATAATTTCAGGATCAAGTTTTTGGTGCTGTTGTAGGGGAAGGGGATCACGAAATTGCTTATATGCAACAAAATAACAATAGTCTTGATTATATTTTTCACTTATATTTCCTTATTTTGCAACAAAACAAAAAACTTGATCCTGAAAAAAAAAAGAATTTTACTTTTAATTTATATATATTGGGATACTATGCAAGTATACGTAACGTTATCACGTAATATGAGACTTTTTGATTAAGACTTGAATATCGAACCCATAGGGAAGATATGCAATATGCACTTTTTGGAAAACTTTCTATTTTTAAAAAGATAACTATTTAAACTAAAGACGTATTCGTAGTAAAGAAAGTTTAAATATTTTTGATAATTTTAATATTTTGATAAAAAATGATAAACTTAAAAAGATAACTTGAGTTTTTGTAGAAGAAAAACACTAAATATGAAAATATCTTTCTCCTAATCATAAATCAGTAATAATTATAGGAATTCTGTTGTAGAAGTATGCATATTGTATTGTGCCAAATAGGAGCAATAATATTCTTTACCCTTAC
>NW_018250827.1:19644-20230 GCF_001263595.1 Phalaenopsis equestris | reverse complement strand
GTTTGAATAGTTCTGAAGACCGGCTAGGCAGGGAAGATACTAGCTCTCACTCTAGGGTTCCCTTTATTCCCTCCACCTGGGGGCTAACATCTTGTATTAGAACCTAAAACAATAAACCAAGTTGGGGGCTTTAAGCTGTCACTTTAAAGTCCTCTAACTCTATACCCTTTAATGAATATTTCTCTATTTATTTGCACTCAATCACATGAACTACATTCACTTTCATACAACCTCATGTGATTCTTTCCAATTATTGACTGAGACAATACCAACCCAGTTTTTACATGCTCTCACAATAAGTTTTAATCTCTGGATTGGCCAAATTAAGAAGTAAATGAAGTACATGGATTTAAAGCATCATAACTTCTTCCAACATTAAAGATCAATACTCTCCAAAACGTCCATCCAACACTTAATTACTTATCATTTTAAGAAGAAAGATAAAGAAAACTACTCAGAATCCATGGATAAAAGAAAACCACACTTTAGTTTAAAAGTAGAAATGATTGTCAAACCAACAATAAGTCTCAATTAAAACCAAAAGTAGTCTAAAACAAAAGATAAAAACTTATCTCAAGTCCTCCAC
>NW_018250827.1:16831-19418 GCF_001263595.1 Phalaenopsis equestris | reverse complement strand
CAAGATCAAGTTTTTGGTTTTGTTGTAAAATAAGAAAATATAAATGAAAAATATAATCAAAATTATTGTTATACTGTTGCATATAAGCAGTTATTGGGGATCAGGCGCCAAAACTTATTTACACATTTTCACCTATTTGCTCTAAATTTGATCCTTTTTCACTCCTTTAAGCATTTTTCACCTTTTTACTCGTACTTGAAAGAAAAACACAAAAATACCTTCCATTAAAGTGCTATATCTCAAAAATTGGTATAAAAATGTGTCTAAAAATACTATATATTTTAGGTGTATCAAAATCCCCCAAACTTAAAACGTTACTTGCCTTCAAGTGACACTTCAATCTTTAAAAACCAAATATGTATGATATGTATATGAGTTTCTTTAAGAGTTATTAAAATTTAGATTTAGAAATATAGTAGTCCAATTTAGAGAAAATATTCAGTTAATGAGACCAACTTGAAGTTTAGAAAATTAATGTTAAGAAAGATGAAAATATGAGTTACTATCTAATTCAGAAATATTGTAAGTCTTCCAAATTTAGAATTTAGTTCTTTTATTATCTCCACTTAAAAATTTTTATTAAGAATAATTTTACTTACTATATTATATCTATAAACTTAAGATTTTCTCAAGTCTTATACTTTAAAAAGATCAAATGTAGAACCAATTTTTTATCAGACACTAATCCTCAAACTTCTCCTCCCTTATATTTTTTTCTTTTTCTTTTTCTCTTTTTCTTTTCTTTTCTTTTTAGGTAAGGATTACTATATCTGGATAGGTCTTTAATAATTTTAAATTCTACTTTTTCTTTCCTAAAGCAAAGTCTTGATATAAAACTTTTACTTATAAATATAATAATAGCTTTGAAAATTATTTTTAATAAAAGAAATTTAAGTATTAAAAATAAAAATCTAAATTTCTAAAATTTTAAAAAATACAATATTTCTTACTAATCATAGTTACTTATATTAATCATTTTCTACAGTAAAAACTTTTAACTTAAAGTTTTTCTTCATTACTCAAAATTTCAACTAAATTCTCTTACTCATTTCTAAAATCAAATTTTACTTCCCTAATATAACTTCATATACATGATCAATTTTTCTTTTCAAATCAAATTTACTTGTAGTTTGTTTGAGAACAACTAAAATTCAAGTTTTAAAAATATTAATTCATCCCCCCAAACTTAAATTTTTAACAAATTAAACAGTTTAACATCAAATATATGCAGGAATGAAAATAAAAATAACATGCTTAATACAAGTATAAAACTAAAAACAAGAGTAAAGTTAATTTTAATCAAAATTTCTAATATTTTCAATTCAATATGTAGAGATTCAATAGACTTCTAAACAGTGGGTATAAACATATAAGCAAACTAACACACTAACCTGACTTCACAATCTCAACATAAAAACAAACTCACAAACATGATAAAAGAAAAATACAGGGTAGCGATTTTCTAAGTTTCAAAATTAAGATTTACGTTAGCAAGATTTTCAACTTTACAAAAGACATAGAATTAAGTTAAGTTCTAAACTAACTAAATCACAAAACTCACAACAGTTACTATCCTAGAATTTAAAAAAAAACTACTAACTAACACAAACATCACAATACAATAAAAAATAAATGTCTCACACATCACAATGTCTAAATAATTACACAAACATACATCTCTCAAGTCCAAAACATGGAAACACATCACATCACAATTCTCACTTAAACATAGAAGTCCAAAACACATCACATAGTTCAAATCAACATAGATATGCAAATGTAGTAAGCCCAAACTACATAGTTTATATCATATTACAATCATAAAAATAAATCTCTCAGTTCTACTCCACATCCTCTGAATCATGACATCTGCAGGTTCATAATCAGGGTATCTAGGATATGAAGGAAATTGCACTCCTTGGTTACCCCTAATGAGGCTCTCCAAAGATGAGTGAAATTACTCTTCATAATCACTTTTTCTCCTACTACACCTATCAGTATGATCTGCAAAACGCTCTAAATTTTGTACCCTATCAGCGGTATAGTTAATATTATCCATCATTTTTTGCAATAATTGATCGTGGGTCTTAGTAGACTCGCCTCTAGATATAGAAGCATGTGAGGCAGATGGTCTAGATGTAGAAACATCAGAAGCAGAAGCAGCAGACATATACATTCCATAACTCCTAGAAAATCCTCCTCTCCAGCCAAAAATAGAATGCTCAGAATAAGTCTTCACATTCACCTTAGTGATGGGCTTTAGAAGTAACAACACTTCCTCCCAACTATTATATTTAACTTCAGTGTGCTCACACAAGGAAAAGATCAAGGAACCAAATCCCAGACCTGCAGTAGTAACGGAAGTGGCAGAACTGATGATTGTCTGAGATATCAAAGCTCCAATGTTGATGAGCTTTCCTTCCTGGATACAATAATTTAACGTCGCTCTCTCTCTGGTCACTTCACTAAGATGATTTGTTGGTAGCAGATGAGTAGAAATAAAATAGTGTCAGGCCTTTGAAGGTGCACATAACTTTGAAGTTGGGAAGTTGACTCTCCTCTCATTAGTGATCTTCCAAAGTCCTCT
>NW_018250827.1:11849-12411 GCF_001263595.1 Phalaenopsis equestris | reverse complement strand
TCATACCCTTATTTTATAGTCAAAATGATATTTGAATGATCTTGATAATGATCATTTAAAGTTTTAAATCTTTTCAAAATTAATACACACACTTAATACACTCACTTAGGTCTTAAGGACTTAGTGGTGAACTTAAGTTGAAATCTACATGTTAAAAGAGGATTAGAAAAAATCAACATAATTAAACTCTTTTGAAACACTAGAAGTCCAATTAGGACTAAAAATTTAGCTGTGTTCTCAATAACACTGATTTGCCCCTTTCAGGGTCTTCACCCACATAATTACCTTATTCTTGGGAATAATCAAAACATCAATATTCACTGAGCATCAGGATATTCAGGATAAATTATTAAGTAACGTAATAAAGATTAAATGAACCCAAGACTTTTTACTAGATATTAAGAAGGTTGCATGGACCTGCTCCCTACTCTTAATCTGGTAAATACCTTAGGGATCTTTTAAACTTAATATGTTTTACTTAATAATATTATCCTTAAAATTTAAGGACACCCAATATACAACATAGAGTTAGGAAGGTTTCCAAAACTTTACTTTTCCAGCT
>NW_018250827.1:9257-10429 GCF_001263595.1 Phalaenopsis equestris | reverse complement strand
TTGAAGTTGGGAAGTTGACTCTCCTCTCATTAGTGATCTTCCAAAGTCCTCTTCCAACAGTCAAGTAAGAAATAATCTCATCTAACTCTGCTTCAGTCAGACTATAATTTATATAAAAAACATAACATATTAGGTGGCAGATGATAAAACAAGTTGATTGCCTCCGGTAAAAGTGGTACCAACTTTCCTCGAACCATGACTCTGTTATCTTTTGCCTCAGGGAGGTTTGCGTAGAACTCCCTAACTACAGAAATAACTGCCACAGTAGAGAAACAGCAGAATCGTTCCTACTGTCGGTGAACCATCAAATCCTCTACGTCTTCCCCTAGATTTCTAAAACTCCTCTCCTGAATCAATTTCGGTGATTGCAACGCATCACTGTACCGATCCTAAGCTTTCGAACTAACAAATTTACTAGAATCAAAAGTGCTGTTTCCTTTGCTCCTCTTCATTCTTGGTGCTATCTATAAACTTTATAAATTCCAAAAATAACTTCAAAAATAAAGTCTAAATTACTAAACTAAACTTCCAAAGTATAAACTACACTTCCCATGCAATTTTCATAGGTCTTTTTCTCATTTTTCACCATGAATAGTGAATTTTTGAATTTCTCCAAATATGCTCAAAATACATAGTGAAAATCCAAAATTTTTTGCATAGAAGTAAGGCTCTTACCTCAAGGAACTTAGATCTAGCAAATTTCACTTGATTCCATAAAAAAATCTTTACTTTAGATGTGCCCTAGCCTTCCAAAATTGCGATTTTGAGAGTTTTAAAGTGACGGGAGGCGTAATAATGGTGATTTTTGGGCGAAAATTTCACTTTTAACCGTTCGCGAATTGGTTTTCGTGAACTAGCGCTTGGGCGCCTGCCTCTCAGGTTGGCTCACACTTAAGCGTGATATGTGGCGCCTAGGTGCTAGTGCACGATTTTTAAAATTTTTAAATTAAAGTAAAATGCACTATTTGCCTAAGTAAACCACACCTAAATGGTCTCATAGCACTTAGATGACTATTTTCAACTTCACATAACTCCCCTCTCTCTCAAAATTCTCCATAATAACTATTTCAATTTGACGCTAAAAATAACACAAATTTTCACATAGACAAACTTATATCAATTCACAAACAAGTACAAATACCTTTAAGCACTTAATTCTCACTACAAATAGG
>NW_018250827.1:4881-9207 GCF_001263595.1 Phalaenopsis equestris | reverse complement strand
AATTAAACACATATAAGAAGTCATAAATACTAAAAATAAGACTTAAACACTAAACCACTTGAAAACAACAACTTTTAACACACAAATTCTAACACTAAACTTAATTCCATTGTTCATTAGAAGAAACAAATTCCTATCTTCCCTTAGTCTCTCCAGAAATATAGACTTGATAAAACGGACAGTGGTGACGAGCTCTAATACTATCTTCTTCAATCTACTTCTGCTTTATGAACATAGCCTTATCCGCTTCCTCTATATAACTTATGTGGCTAAATTGCATCTTTAATTACCATCCAATATGCTCTAGATGTGCATGCAACTTAAGTACTTTGGTCTCCAATAAAGCCATAGTATTCTCTATGTTGTTGATCTTCTCTAATATCTCTTTAATACTAACGGCTAAGAAATTATTATACATCTCTTATGCACTTTGACTAATGAAATTCTTCCTCATGGTTTCTTCCTTCTTCTTCAAATCCATCTCCCATGAAGACATTTTCTCTAATTCTCACTTTCTCTTAGATTTTTAGGGCTAGAAATGATATGGGGTGAAATTCCTTCACAAAACCATATTATTTATAGGCCTAAATCTTTCCAATAACTCCTAGACACGTCTAGAAACTACGTTGTTACTTTTTTACAAACTAATAGGCGGTTACACCTTTTAGAATATTAATTTCACACATGTGTTTAAACTTCCACGCTTAAGCGCCAGTGCACTTTTTTGCACCAGTCAACTTAACATCCAAATTCTCATTCCAACATGTGTTGGTCATTAAATAAGTCTTAAAATTTTTACTAACACATAATAGTTTCAAAAATACTACCCCAATTTTCTTAATCACACAAAAAATAATAATCAAAATAAAAACACTCTGATAACTATGGGTTGCCTCCCACAAAGTGCTTGGTTTTACGTTGTCAGCCCAACGTAACCATTGCTTATTCTGGTTGAACCAACATCATTCCATCATTAAGTTTATGCCAATCCCCTATAAAATAAGGTTTCAGTTTATGTCCATTAACTTTAAATATTTTTTCAGACTTAGGATCTTTAATATCTACAACTCCATAAGAATAAACTTTTATCACAACAAATGAGCCCATCCACCTAGAGTTAAGTTTGCCTGGAAATAATATTAACCTTGCATTATATAGAAAAACTTGTTTCCCTTGCTGAAAATTTTTAGTAAGATTCCTTAGATCATGCCACATCTTCATCTTTTCTTTATAAATCTTGGCACTCTCATACGATTCATTCCTTATCTCTTCAAGCTCATTTAATTGCAATAATCTTTTCTCACCAACATCTTTCAAATTATAATTGAACTCTTTAATCGCCTAAAATGCTTTATGCTCAAGTTCAACTGGTAAGTGACAAGATTTCCCAAATATTAGTCCATATGGGGACATTCCTATAGGAGTTCTGTATGCAGTCCTGTAAGCCCACAAAACATAGTCAAGTTTGACTGACCAACTCATTTTTATTGGATTCACAGATTTTTCCATAATTTGTTTAATTTCTCAATTAGATAATTAAGCCAAACCACTTGTCTGAGGAGGATAAGCAGTAGCAATCCTATGATTTATATGATATTTCTTTAATATCTTCTCCATTATGACATTTCTGGAATGACTTCCCCCATCAGTAATGATAACTCTCGGCATCCTAAATCTACACAATATGTTCGTTTTTAAAAATTTTGCAACACTTTTAGCATCACATCAAAGTAAAGCAACAACTTCTATCCATTTGGATACATAGTCCACTGCTAATAGAAATATAAATTTCCAAAAGATGGTATAAATGGTCCCATGAAATATAATCTCAAAATATCAAATATTTCAACTTCTAGCATATAATTGAGGGGCATCTCATTTCTTCTAGAAATATTGCCTACTCGTTGACATCAATCATAAGTTTTGATATAAGCATTGACATCTCTAAAAATTGTAGGCCAATAGAATCCAGATTGTAAAATTTTTTTTGTTGTTTTATCAACACCAATATTTTCCCCAAAATTAGAATTATGATATTTTTGGATAATTTCATAAGTTTCTTTTGATGCTACACATCTTCGAATAATTAGATCATTTCCTTATTTATATAAAAATGGGTCATCCCATAAAGAAGTCTTAGCTTCAGAAATACATTTTCTCTTTTGTTGGTATGTCATTCCATAGGGTATAATATTGCTAACAATAAAGTTCACAATGTCAGCATACCACGAAACACACCACTCATTTATAGTGAACAATTTTTCATCTGGAAAAATTTCATTGGCGGTGTCAGAGAATTCATGGTTTTCTAATCTCGACAAATGATCAGCATCTTGATTATCAGTTTCCTTTCTATCAATAACCACAAGATCAAATTCTTGTATCAAAAGTATCCATCTAATTAACCTTAGTTTGACATCCTTCTTTTGCATCAGATATTTAATAACAGAGTGATCAGTGCGCACAGCACATTTAGTCCCAATTAAATAAGATCTAAATTTTTCTAAAGCATACACATTGGCCAGTAATTCTTTTTTAGTAATAGTATAGTTAATTTGTGCATCATTAAGAGTTTTACTAGCGTAGTATATACCCTTAAAAATGTTTTGATACCTTTGTCCTAAAACAACTCCTATAGAATAATCACTAACATCACACATCAACTCAAAAGATTTTCCCCAGCTTGGTGAAACTATTATTGGTCCAGTGATTAATTTTTCTTTTAATAAATTAAAAGCTTTTAGGGATTCTTCATCAAAATTAAAAATTATATCTTTCTCCAGTAAATGGCATAAAGGCTTAGCAATCTTGCTTTTAGGCATTCCTCATCAAAATTAAAAATTGCATCTTTCTCCAGTAAATGACATAAAGGCTTATCAATCTTTGAAAAGTCTTTAATATATCATCTGTAGAATCCAACATGTCCTAAAAAACTCTTAAGTTCCCTTACATTTGTTGAATAAGGTAAATTAGTGATCACTTGAATTTTAGCAGTATCTACTTCCATACTGTTTTCTGATATTTGGTGACCTAATATAATTCCTCCTGCTACCATAAATTGGCATTTTTCCCAATTAAGGACTAAATTTGTTTCTTCATAGAGCTTAAGAACTTTAGATAAATGTTCTAAACATGAGTCAAATGAAGTTACAAACACTAAAAAGTTATCTATAAATGCTTAAATCTCTTTTTCAATTAAATCACAAAAAATTGCCATCATACATCTTTGAAATGTAGCAGGGGCATTACATAAACCAAAGGACATCCTTCTAAAGGCAAAAGTACCATAAGGATTGGTAAAAGTTATTTTCTCTTGATCCTCAGTAGATATTTATTTGATAACTGGTATATCCATCCAGAAAACAAAAGTATTTATGCCTAGCTAGTCTATCCAGCATTTAATCTAGAAAGGGTGGTGGAAACTGATATTTCTTAGTGGCAAGTTTTAATTTTCTACAATCAATGCATATTCACCACCCTGTAAATTATCTAGTAGGTATTAACTCATTATGCTCATTCACAGTTACAATTACTCCTCCTTTGTTAGGAACACAGTGAATTGGACTAACCCATGCACTGTCTGAAATAGGGTAGATAATTTCAGCATCTAACCACTTTAAAATTTCATTCTTAATAACCTCTTTCATAATAAGATTTAATCTTTTTTATGGTTCAGCCTTGGGTTTGCAGTTTTCTTCCAGATTAATTAAATGCATAAAAATTGAAGGATTGATTCCTTTAATATCAGCAATTGTCCATATAAAACTTGTAACATCCATTTTATAGCATTCATCATCTTTACCTTTGGCATGATATTTCATTGATTCTGAAATGTTAAAAGTAACAGTTTGATCATTAACTCACATTGTTAATTCCCCTTTCTGCACATCTATCATTGCTCTTCCTGAGACTAGGAAAGGTCTCCCTAAAATGATAGGTATCTCTTTATCTTCCTCCATATCTAGCACAATAAAATCAACAGGAAAGATAAATTGATTCAATTTCACTAGGACATCTTCTATAACTCCTTTAGGATAGGTTATTGAACGATCTGCTAACTGCAGAGTTACAGTAGTAGGGGTTATTTCTCCTAATCCCAATCTTTTAAATATTGATAATGGCATAAGATTAATGCTTGACCTAAATCACATAAAGCTTTCCCATAAAACATGTCTCTTGTTGCACATGAAATTGTAAAGGTACAACGATCTTTAAGCTTTTCAGGAAGCTTCTCCTGAATTATAGCAGTACACTCCTCACTAATTGCGACAATTTTATTATCTTCAAACTTCATTTTTCTTGAGAATATCCTTCATAAACTTTACA
>NW_018250827.1:0-4792 GCF_001263595.1 Phalaenopsis equestris | reverse complement strand
TCCTAATCCCAATCTTTTGAATAGTGATAATGACATAAGATTAATGCTTGCACCTAAATCACATAAAACTTTCCATAAAATCTGTCTCCTATTGCATAAGGAATTGTAAAGCTACCAGGATCTTTAAGCTTTAGAGGAAGCTTTTTCTGAATTATAGCACTGCACTCCTCACTAAGTGCAACACTCTCATTATTATCTTCAAACTTCCTTTTCCTATTGAGAATATCCTTCATTAAATTTACATAGCTTGGCATTTGTTCTAAGGCTTCAGCAAATGAAATATTTATTTTAAGCTTCTTAAATATTTCCAAAAATTTTAAAAATTACTTATCTAACTTCTGCTGACGAAGTCTGACAAAATGGAGGTGGTGGTTTTTCCAAATCAATTTTTAGTGGAGAAATAGGTCTTTCAGAATCTTTGGAGCGTCCTCTTTTGATTCTTCAATTTCTTCTCTCTTTACTTCAATTTTTTTTGAACCCTACCTTCCAACTCTCTTTCAGTTCTAAGTTGAATGGTTTTTACTTGCTCTTTGCAGTATTACTAAGAAGTGTTCTTTGAGATCTATTATTTAATGAATTTGTTATTTGTCCCGATTGATTCTCAATATTTTTAGTTGTAGCTCCTTGAATTTGTAATTGATTTCCCATTTGTAACACTAATTCTTCTATAGAGAACTTCTTCTCCTTAAATTGTGTATTACTGTTAAAACTTGAAGTATAAGTAGATCTATAATTATTATTCCCTTGATTGTTCCAGTTTCCCAATGGGTTTACTTGACTGTTCCCCCATTGCTGATTATTACCACTCGAATTGTTATTCAAATTAAAGTTCGGATGGTTTTTCCAAGCTTGGTTATAAAAATTTGAATATGGGTTATTCTACTAATTATTTATGGCATTCAAAGTTTTTAATTATGCTTGAGAATCTACCATTTGACCTAATGAATTCTCTTCAATCATGCAAATTGGTTAAAAAAATTCATTCTAAATTGGTCTAACTTCTTTAAAATTGCAGCAACTTGATTTGCTAACATAGTAAATTCATCAGATTCATGAATATTGGCTACTTTCTTAGGATTCACTCACTTATAAGGCTATTAAAAATTATTGGTAGCCATCTCTTTAATTAAAGCATAAGCGTCATGAAATGGTTTTGACATCAATGTGCCCAACAGCTGCATCGATAATTATAATTGATCTAAGAGATCAAACTAATCCATGATAAAAAGTTTGAATTATTAATCAATATGGTATAGCATGGTGTAGAGACTTTCTTAAGAGTTCTTTAAATCTTTCACAGGCTCCATAAATAGATTCCCCTTCAAACTGACTAAAAGATGTAATATCATTTTTAAGCTTTGTAGTTTTTGATGGTGGAAAATATTTAGCAAGGAATTTTTGTGCTAAATCACCCCAAGTTCTGATAGATCCAGGTGCTAAATAATTCAACCACATCTTAGCTTTATCCCTCAGTGAGAAAAGAAAAAACATAAGTCTTATGACATCATCTGATGCACCATCATATTTAAATGTAGTGCACAATTCTAGAAAACTGGAAGATGTAAATTTGGATCTTCAGTTGGTGATCCCACAAATCATTTGGATAATAGAAGGTTTAAGCTCAAATGAATTAGCCACCACTGTAGGTTTTTAAATACTACAATGAAGTTCATCTACGGTAGGGTTGACAAAATCTCTTAAAGGTCTAAAATCTTGATGAATTTCAGCATTTTGATCATTTTGGTTTGCTATTTCTACAATTTTCTTGGATTTTTCAAGATTTTTAATTTTTTTGGTTTTTCTAATTTTTTTAACAATTCTCTCTAATTAAGAATTGTAGGGCACTAGTCCTTCAGAACCTGAACTATGCATACACTAATATAAAATAAAATAAAACTAAACACCTACAAAATAAAATACATTAACTTAAAGTTTAAACAAGACTTTCTAAAAATAGAAATTTGCTTTTAAATCAATAGATTCTTTACAATTTTCACTTCACTTCCCCAACAACAACACCAAAAACTTGATCCCCGATAACTGCTTATATGCAATAGTATAACAATAATTATAATTATATTTTTCACTTATATTTCCTTATTTCACAACAAAACCAAAAATTTTATCCTAAACAAAAATAAGAATTTAACTTTAATTTATATATAATGGGATACTACGCAAGGATACGTATCGTTATAAAATATTATAAGACTTTTTGATTAAGACCTGAATTTCGAATCCATAGGGAAGATATGCAATATGCACTTTTTGGAAAACCTTCTATTTTTAAAAAGATAATTATGTTAACTAAAGATGTATTTGCAGTGAAGAAAGTTTAAATATTTTTGGTAATTTTAATATTTTGACAAAAATAGGACATACTTATAAAGTTAACTTGAGTTTTTGTAGAAGAAAAACACTAAATATGAAAATAACTTTCTCCTAATCGTGAATCATTAGTAAGTATAGGAATTCTATTATTACTAAAGTTGCTATAAAGACCATTGGCTAATTTAAAGTTTGAATAGTTATGGAGACCGGCTAGGCAAGAAAGATACTAGCTCTCACTCTAGAGTTCCCTCGATTCCCTCCACCTGGGGGTTAACATCTCGTATCAGATCTTAAAACAATAAACCAAGTTGGGGGCTTTAACCTATCAATTTAAAGTCCTCTAACTCTACACTCTTCAATGAATATTTACCTATTTATTTGCACTCAATCATATGAACTACATTCACATTCATATAACCTCATGTGATTCTTTCCAATTGTTGACTGGGACAATACCAGCCCGGTTCTTACATGCTCTCACATCAAATTTTAACCTCTTGATTGACCAAATCAAGAAGTAAATGAAGTACATGGATTTAAATCATCATAACTTCTTCCAACATTAACAATACTCTCCGCAACTTCCATCCAAAACTTAATTATTTATCATTTTAAGAAGAAAGAAAAAGAAAACTACTCAGAATCTATGGAGAAAACAAAATCACACTTTAGTTTAAAAGAAGAAATCATTGTCAAACCAACACCAAGTCTTAATTAAAACCAAAAGTAGTATAAAACAAAAGATAAAAACTTATCTCAAGTCCTCCACCAAACTCTTGAAGTTCCTTTGAATCTCTTCTCTTTAACAACACTCTCAATATAAAACTAAAATAATAAAAAAGGATAAATATGTGGTGCCTGAAAATCTCCCCAACTAACTCCCATATTTTAGAACTTTGAAAACTTTCCCAGTACTTTCAAAAGCCCTTTTTAAAGCCTCAATCTTTCTTCTTTTATAATTCTGCAAAAAGTGCCTTAATATCTCTTCAAAATGTGTCTTGATTTGATGTATTTCCCCAAGAGATGCATCATTTCACAATAATTTTCCTCCATGGTGGTTGTAATCACCTATTAAGCCAATAAGTTCCTCAAAAACCTCTTCAAAATTTGTAAAAACAAAATTTACTCATCCAATAACTGCCACTGGTGCTTAAGCGCGGGTCTCTAGCACTTAGGCGCGACCTTCTCTATTTGAATAGCGCTTAGGCGCCAAAACACTTTTGCACATTTTTCACTTATTTTTTCCAAATTTGATATTTTTTCACTCATTTAAGCACTTTTCATCTTTTTACCTGTACCTGAAAGAAAAACACAAAAATATCTTCCATTAAAGCATAATATCTCAAAAATAGGTATAAAAATATGTCTAAAAACACTATATATTTTAGGCTTATCAGAAGGTAACGATAAATTAAATAAATTTCGTAAACTAGGAAATTTAAGGATAAAGTAAATAAAATATAATACAAAAAGAAAAAAAATAAAAATAAAAAATCATAAAAAATATAAATATAATTTTTTGAAATTTAAAAGTACATTTAAGAATTTTTTTTTCTCATTATATTTGTTTATGTGTAGTATTGGATCTGAAAGTTTAGTACCTTACGATTCAGAATTAGAACGTACTATTAGAAAAATTCGAAAACAACAAAATGAAATTAGAAATTTGAATGAAATGAAGAATAACTTAGATAATCAAATAAATGAAAATAGACAAAGTCTTTTAAAAGATTATGCTAATTCTACAACAGATGAACTTCACTTGACTATTCAAAATCCTGATGTTGCTGCTAATTCATTTGAGCTTAAACCTTTATTATCTAAATGGTACAAAGTAATTAAATTGGAGGAAAACCTACTGAAGATACTAACTTACATCTTGCTAGTTTTCTTGAAATATGTGCTATTTTTAAATATGATGGAGTGTCTAATGATGCCGTCAAACTTAGAATTATTCTTTTTTCATCAAGGGACAAAGCTAAAGCTTGGTTAAATTCATTAGGACCTGGATCTATCAAAACTTTGGGAGAACTATCATAAAAATTTTTAGCTAAATATTTTCCACCCTTGAAAACTGTTAAGCTTAGAAACGATATTACATCTTTTTGTTAGTTTGAATGGGAATTCATATTTGAAGCTTGGGGAAGATTTAAAGATCTCCTCAGGAGATGTACTCACTATGCTTTACTAGATTGGTTAATAATTCAAACTTTTTATAATGGATTAGTAGGATCACTTAGATCTATTATAGATGCTATTGCAGGTGGATCATAAATGTCAAAAACTTTTGATGAAACATATTCTTTAATAGAGGAGATGGCTAATAATAATTTTTAATGGCCCTCTAAACGAGTACATCCAAAGAAAGTAGCTAGTATTCATGATTTTGATGCAATGTTATTGGCACTATTTCTGGTGTGGGGTTCGTCCGTAAGAAGTTGTCGGTTATCGGAATTGAAAT
>NW_018250826.1:18658-29575 GCF_001263595.1 Phalaenopsis equestris | reverse complement strand
CCTGGTTTCAGGCAGGGATTTGAGCTCAAAATTGGTTGGCTATAGTGGATTTGAGAGGGGGAAGTGGATTAGAATGTGCTAAGGGTCTCTCAAGGAAGCTCTCAGAGGAGTTTGAAAGGCCTTAGTGAAAATTTTTTTTACCACACCACAACGGGACCGCGACGTGATGTGTGGTATGATCTGTATGATCTAGGCTTGGATACTTGTGATTGAGGATGCCAAGAGATGGAGATAGTGTAGGAGGTAAAAGATTGAAGCTTTTGGGGAAGATAGATTCTGAAGTTCTGAAGGTCTTTGTCGGGCTCATATAGGGAGCTAGCGTCTCGACGGAAGCCACCACCTCAGCATGTACTATGACGCAGGTGAAGCTTGATCTCCCTCTTATGGAGCTGAAGCTTGATTGACCTGCCACATATCTGAGTTGGTCAAGTCGGTCGAGGCTGTCATAGTAGGGAAGAGACCAAAGGGATATCTAATCTGGGACGAATTAAAGAGTGACAGTACTAAGGGGGATAAGTGGGGGATCACACACGCCTTAATCTACACCTAGCTACTCAACTCGATGGTCCCGACAATTGCATCCTCTGTAGTTGACATTCAAAAGGTGATGGACATGCAACCAAAGTTGAAGAGGATTTACGCTGAGACAGAGAACCACATGAACGTGATCTAGATTCAGCGTGAGATAGAAGCAGTGACACAAGATGATAAATCAATTCAGGAATACGCCATAGATCTGGAGCGGATGTGGGCAGATTTTGAGTACTTTTCACCGATATCGAGCTGCAGGGATGGGATATCTTTACACAGATTTGGACTATGCTGTTTCTGACTCATCTGAACCTGATCTTTGATCAAAGGAGATTAGTCCTCCCAGCTCAGACAACGATCCTTCATTGTATGAGGCCATTGTTGCAATGATACAGAAGAAGAGTTGCATGAAGCTACGTTCTGAGCCTAGTTGACTTTTGGGTGCACGATCAGCTCTGGCTACCCCGAGCTCAGGTATGATAGATATCCAGTGGGAGAGACTTGCAAATGCAACAACTGTGGTGAAGTTGGACATCTGAGCAAAACTTGTTTTTGGCCACCTAAGGAGAGAGACAAGTGGAAGTGGACAGGGTGGAGGTCGAGGTGGTTGAAAAGGTGGAAAAGGAGACTATCGGGCAAATTTGATGGTTGCAAAGGAGGGAGAGACATGTAGTTTTTACCAATGAGGATCATGAATGTCTGAAGTTGTTGAAGATGAAGCAGAAAGTAACAAAAGATGGGGCTGAGGATGCTTCCAAATAGTCGTCATTAAATGGTAACATTGCTACTTAGGCTTACTCGGTACTTGTGTTACACATGCTCTTGCTTCTATTTTCACCACAGGATCATCATAATGTATAGTAGATTTTAGTGTATCTCGACATGTGACAGATACTTTTTGAGAGTTTTCTTGATTATGTTTCTCGTGTTACTTGGTTATATTTGATAAAAAATATGAGTGACGTGTTTGTTTGCTTTAAAGACTTTCATAAGTCAATCCAAACTCAATATAGTGCAGTGGTGAATATATTGATGTTTGATAATGGGATAGAGTATACTAACAAAATATTTGGATAATACTTGTCAGCCCAAATTATGTATCCTAACTCCAAACCAACACCCAGGGTCAATCCTAAGGCCAAGTAATCCTATAGGAACTCCTCTTGAATCCTCTCACAATGATCTTACCTATTAAATGCTAGAAGTTAAGATCAATATGTGAAACTTCAAGTTGAGTAAAGAGAAAGGCTTTGAATTTCTAATGGTGGGGTACCACTTCTAATTTTCTAAGACTAGTCAATAGGAAAGTTCTATGGCTAGACCTAGGCTACTAAAGAAGTTTTCTAGACCTCAACCAAAAGTGAGGTCAACACAATTTTGGAAAAATCTTTAATATATCACATGTAGAATCCAACATGTTCTAAAAAACTCCTAATTTTCCTTACATTGGTTGGATAAGGTAAATTAGCGATCACTGAAATTTTAGTGAGATCTACTTCCATACCATTTTTTGATATTTTTTGTTCTAATACAATTCCTCCTACCACCATGAATTGACATTTTTCCTAATTAAGGACTAAATTTATTCTAAATTTGTTTCTTCACAGCGCTTAAGAACTTTTGATAAATTTTCTAAATATGATTCAAATGAAGTTTCAAAAACTAAAAAATCATCCATAAAGACTTCAATCCATTTTTCAATTAAATCACAGAAAATAACCATCATACATCTTTGAAATGTAGTAGGGCATTACATAAACCAAAGGGTATTCTTCTAAAAGCAAATGTACCATACAAACTGGTAAACTTTATTTTCTTTGGATCTTCAGAAGTTATTTGAATTTGGTGATAACCAGTATATCCGTCCAAAAAATAAAAGTATTTATGCCCTGCTAGTCTATCCAGCATCTGATCTAGAATGGGTAATGAAAAATGATCTTTTCTAGTAGCAAGATTTAATTTTCTATAAATATTTACCACCCTGTGACTTGTCTTGTTGGTATTAACTTATTATGTTCATTTACAATCACAGTCACCCCTCCTTTCTTAGGAACGCAGTGAATTGGACTAACTCATGCACTATCTGAAATATGGTAGATAATTCCAGCATCTAACCACTTTAGAATTTCTTTCTTTACAACTTCTTTCATAATAGGTTTTAATCTCATTTGAGGATCAGCCCTGGGTTTGCATTTCTCTTCCATACGAATTCTATGCATACAAATTGAACAACTGATTCTTTTAATACCAGCTATTGTTCATTCAAAGGCTTTCTTAAAATTTTTCAAAATTTTCTTCAATCTTTCTTCTTCTTCCATCATTAATTTTGAGAAAATTATAACTGTTAAAGTAGAAGAATCACCTAAAAAGACATATTTTAAATGACAGGAAGTAATTTCAACTCAAGTTATGAAGGTTTTGTAATCGATGGACAAAATGATTTATCTTTTTCTATTGTGTCCAGAATTTCAAAACTTTCTCGAACATAGTTTGAATTTTCCATATAAAGATCTTCAAGTTGATATAATTCTTCTTCTTGTTCATGTTCCAAATTTTTATTCATAATTTGTTTTAAAATGAAATTCACTCAGATATCTTATAACATCCATTCTATAACATTCATAATCCTTACCTTTTGCAGGATACTTCATTGATCTTAAAATGTTAAAAGTAACTATTTGATCATTGAAGTGCATAGTTAATTCTTCTTTCTGCACATCTATCATTTTTTGTGGCTAGGAAAGGTCTCCCCAAAATGATAGGTATCTCTTTATCTTTCTTCATATCTAACACAATGAAATCAATAAAAAAGATAAATTGACCTACTTTCACTTGGACATCTTCTATAACTCTTTTAGGGTACTGTTGGCACTAAAAAGTTGAAGAGTTGTCTCTTGGAAGTTGTCGGTCACCAGAATCGAAATCCCGTCGCCTGCTTCGAAAGGACATTTTAATTTACATATATATATATATATATATATAAGTTTTAGAGAAATATGAAATTAAACTATAAATCAATCTGACCTCATATTTTTTATAGTTTAAATGAAAGAGCACTATACCTCAAACCCTGTATCTATCGTGAAGGATAAACACTAGACTTAAGGATGAGGCTCGATCAAATAAATTAAAAAATATATGTCATCTGTTTTATCTGCGAAACCATTTTATTTTCCCACAATTTCCCCTATTTAATATGAAGAATTAAATAGGGTTTATATCAAGCTTGGTTCGGACAAGCTTCCTATAAGGGTAAGCCCCTATAGTTAATTACATCTTAAATGACCGAAGTCACCTAAGAAAACTCTCGATAAAAATTAGGAAATATTATCTTCAAGGAGTTCAAAAGGATATGACTTTTCAACATATCGTAGATCGGACAATGAGGTGTGAAAGGGGAATGGCTCAAATTTGGAACCTTTTATTGTAGAATCTAAAAGAGGAAGAACTAGGGGATATCACAGATCCGGAGTACGTACAACCTCGGTGACTTCCCAGTCTATCCTATATTTTGGCTTCAGTGTTGAGGAGAAATTTATTTGAGTGTTTCAACCTGCCAATTTTATTATTTTAGGGCTTATATTTGTGTGAAATGATCACACAAATAGCCTGGAAGATGGGAGGGTCTAAGTCGTGACAGACAATAACCTTCGAATCCTAAGACGAGTTAGGGCTTAGATTGTATAGCAGAGCTGTACAGACGATAACCTCCGAATCCTATGAGTTTTCTAGGGTGTCAAGTTATGATGTCAAATCAGATGACCGTATGGTTGTAGTTCTTTAAACATTATGGGGCACGCTAAAGTTGATTAGAGCGACACCGGTTAGGATCCTATGGTTCCCTCGTTCAGGTACCACTATTTCTATTGGATTCACTTAGTTCAAATGAATTTACTAAACTCAACTTAATGAGTTCCATACTTTCATTTAGACCGTGGGAAGCCTCGTTAGCAACTGTAGGTTACCTCCTCCGAGGGAATCCTGATCATCCGATAGAGACGTCTTAATTTAATTGTAGTTATTGTTTTGTGTGATATTTGTGATTAAGTTTTGAGTTGTCTTATATTTTGAAAGTTGTGGAGGTGATTTTTACCTTGGTTGATTTTATTTTTAGTTTTGGGTTTTGGTTTTGTAGCTATCCTAACAGTTTTGATTTTTATACAGGGTGACATTGTTGTTTAGCATATAAGTTTTGTAAGCATAAAAAGTATAGTATGAAAGTACAAGAAAGATGACACTGTAAACTATAAAAAGCGTACCTGGCAAGTCTTCTCGCAAGTCTTCTCGTTCCACCACCTGAAACTCAAAATGCATGTGAGAGCACTTTATATAAAGTGGAAAAGTAAATTTTTAGTGATCTACCTAACCCTAGGTTTTAGTGATCTACATATTAAGTTTAGTAGACCTTCGAGGTATCCAACAGATTTGGAGAAAGAAGCAGGTCTATGATTTCCTCTCACTGCCTGGTGAAAAGTCTCGAGCTCTTTTTAAACTTATTATGTTGCTTATTATGTTGCTTAATAACCTGCTTAATAACCCATCCTGTAAATATCTCTAATGCTCAATGAACATTGATGTTTCAATTATCCCTAAGAGTATGGCAATTATCACTTATAATTTAATTTGAGGATTATGCGAGTGAAGACCCTTAAAGGGGCAAGTTAGTGTTATTAAGACACTTAGCCAATATTGGTTTTAACTTGATCTTGTAGTGTTTAAAAGGTGTTCAAATTTTAGTTGAATTTTAGTTGTATTTACTTTTCTAATCCTCATTTAACCAAATTTGATTTAGCTTAGGTCACTAGTAAGCCCTTAAGATCCTGGTGGATGTCTTCGTCATTTTTTAAAAAGGTTGAATTTTAAGTGATGATGATTCATTCTTTGAAAGTCATTTAAACATCAAATAGGGGTGTTAAATTAATGAGTTATCAACACCCGAAATCATACCCCTAAGACTATGATCATTTAATTGACTAGACTTCCGAATTTTAATAATTTAAGGAAATTACAAATTTATTCTTTAATTGGAAGAAGCAAGATTGGTTTCTACCAATTAATCCCTTGTGTTTCAATCATCCAAATATGTTAACTACGATCAAAGGTTGCCCATTTCCCTTTCTTGAATTAAGACTAAATGTTAATTAAGGCTAAATTTTCAAAATTACACTTTTGCCCCTAAGGCTATAATACTTCATAATTCATCATATTTAATTTAAACGATTTTGGGATTTGCATCCCACCTCAATTATGAGTCAAAGACATCAGAGGAGAAAATGTTATTTTTCAAATTTTAATTTAATTTATAGATTTATTTATATGCAAGAATAGAATTTTTCAAAGAAAATATCATAACTTGACCAAGGCAAAGTCTAATCACTTAAAGTGTTTACTGAAGATAGACTTAGACTAGCGACATACTAAACCAAATTTCATGATTTTTTGAATTTTATTTGAATTATTAGAATTATTTTAATTTTTGGAGAATTTATTAATTATAAAATATTTTAAATGTGAAAAATTAAGTTTTATATTTTTATTAAATATATCTAAGATCAAGGAACCCAAAGAAACAAATTTTACATTTCTTTGATTTTTCTTTGAATTGTTAGAATTATTTTAGTGAAAATCCATTTTAGCCTTTAAAAATTATTTTAAACTTCAAAATTCAATATCTTCACTTAGAAAATTAGGAAAAATATTCAAATTGTTTCTAAGTGCATAGGAAACAATTTAGAACATTTTCATAAATTTTATTATTTTTGTGATTTTTATCATTTTTTAATTATTTAAATATTAAAGAAAGGCTTAAAAATTGAATTTTTATTTTAATTCAATTTATTTTAGAAAATTCATCTGATCACAGAGAGCTCTAAAAACTATTTTTTATAATTTTTTGAGTTATATTTTAATTGTTAAAAATCATTTTAGTGTTAAAAATGACATTTAACTTAGAAAATCAATTTAAGTTATCAAATGAGCTCCAAATATTTTAAAATTTTTATGGGGAGTTCTCTGAACTTCAAATTATAATGGGGATTAAAAACCAAGTCATTTAGATGTTTGTGTGTCGCAAAACTAATTTTCTTTGCATTTTAGGGTTTGTGAAATTGAGGTGCATTCTTAATGACCTAGCCCATGAAATATTTTCCAAAGGGCTCTCTGGCCACAATAAACCTTTCAAAATTTTCTTGGAATTTTCTAAGTAACATGCTAATTATTATGATTAATTTATGCAAATAATAGACATAAACTTGAAAAATATGGATCTCTGTCTAGACATCTCCTCTGACTTTGGAAAAATCAGAGAATATTCCCAAGACAGAGGCAAACATGCCAAAATCTCAAGCCATGGTGAAATGTCTACATGTATGGAAAATCAAAAGACTGAAAATAATGGTTAATTAATTAAAAATAAAATATGCATCTCATAAACTTCAAATTATTTCCACATTGTTCTCCTCTGTTCACTGAGCAAGAGGGTATTTTTATTTCATTTTTGTGATTTTTCTACAACAAGATATGCAATTTTAAAGTTAGGGATCATTTTTTGATATATTTAATCCCCTATTTATCTACTTAAAAGCGCAACAGAACCTCATCCCAGGCATCTCTGAACGGCGACGCAACACTCTCCCATTTGTTGCGCTTTCCACCTTGGCATGCCACGCGACCCGCTGTTCACACATTGAGAGTTCATCCGGCTAGATCTCGTACATTAATGAGATAAACGCGTGATCGGACGGCTCCCCGCCATCGTTACCAAATAGGCTAACCCATGACCGTTAACATTAAAACCCTAAGATCTCACTGATTTCTCAACCAAATAACCTCGGGTTTGATCCTATGTACTCTTCTAAGTGTGACGAACACATCCATACGGTAATCATGCCATTAAACTAACCTAAGCAAATAGAGAATCAGAATAGGCTCGGGAAGAGGGGAAGTTTAATACCTTTGCTCTGAGAAGGGAAGCTTCAATCAGAGGTGCTCGGTGCGTTCGTAGATGTCCAAAAGGTCCAAGGAGGCTAAGGATTGAGCCTCAGGTCGCGGTGAAAGTTCTAGCCGAATTCAATCAAGGCCGGATTTGGGTGTTAGTCTTGAGCTATCTTAGAGGCTCTGTATGAGGGGGATTTCATAGGGCTTTGTCCTAGTTCAGTGTGGTGAAGGTGTGGGTGAGTTTAATTTGAATTTGGTGTACTCTGGAGGTGTGGTGGAGAATGTTATGTCTTAGGCAAGGATTTGAGCTCAAAAATTGAGCTCCGACAAGGGGAATTAGGGCAATGGAATGGTTGGATTGCACTGTGGGGGTCTCAAGGAAGCTCAGGGAGTGATTTCAGAGGGTATCCTTAAGAAAATTTTAGCACACTTTCCATGTCCATGGAGGTGGAGGTTTTATAAAAATGGCTTAGGTGGCTCTGTGGGACAATGTATGGGTGCAAAGTGTTGCCTATGTGGAGGGCAGAGAGACTCTAAACTTCAAATGGGATGAGGTGGCATCTAGGTTTGAATTGGGTTTGAATTTTTTGAGGGTGGCTCACGGTTTTGGCTCCTCCAGTGACTAGGCCAGCTGGCAAGGTTAGGAGAGGTGGGCAATAGGTTAGGTGAGCCAGGGAATCTGTCACAACAATTTATTTAGGCAGGTGTTTAGTTTGGCAAAAATCCCTTAAGCTTAAGAAATTTTGGAAATAAATCCCTTGATTTGGAGATCCTTTGGTCCATGGCTCATTTGGGTGGTTCCATGGGGTTTAGCCTGGTCAATAAGGTCTAAAATTTGGCTGTGGTGACTTTGTCTTGACCAATTTGGCTAGATTGGGTCAACTTTTGGTGAAGGGGTCCATGTAGGTCAATTTGGATTAAAGTGGGTTTGGGTTAGGCTAGCCATAACTTTGAGCCCAATTGATTGATCAACATTGTGTAGATGATTGTAATGAACATTTTTGGTGAAGGATTGAAGTAATTTTGAGTTTAATTGGAAGTTCAACTTGAAGGATTTTGAGATTTTGGTCAATTTGGGCATGTTGGAAAAGACTTAGGTTTAGGTTAAGCTAGGCTTGGAATTTGGCTCAATTGAATGGTCTAAATGATCAAGGGAGATGTTATGAAAAATTTTCATGAAGGAATGGAGTGGAAATTTTGGGGCTAAGGCAATCAATTTGGTGGAATTTTGAGACATGACTAGTTTAGGACAAAATGAGGGATTTTTGGATTTGGGTTGAGAATAAATGCAATTAAGGCTTTTCCAAGGCCAATTGAAGGTCAAGTTTGATGTGTAGGAATATTATGAAGAGTTTAGGAATCAAATTGAGGCCAATTGAGTAGGCTATAGGGTTTAATTTGGTGGACCCAAGCATATGACCAAAGTTGGGGTTTTGACTTAGATCAAAATTGGGCTCAAATAATAGGCCAATTGAGCTTGTATTTGGTTTAGATTGGTCATATGGAAGTTTAATTGAGTATAGAATTTAAATTGGGGAAATTGAGACCAAATTGATGGACATTTTAGGTGAATTTAAAGAAATTGTTTTTTAAAGGTAATTTGGGGGTTTTGGTCTAAATAGTCAAATTGGTCAAATTAGGTCATGTGATAGTTGAGAAAAATGATATTGGGAATATTTGGAAGGTTTTGGGAATTTTTCAGATTTTTTTGAATTTTTGAAATTTTGGGCTAAGGAGGGGCATTTTGGTAATTTGACAAGTTTTGGTGATTTTGGGTAATTTGGATGTTTTCAAAAGGTTTGAAATGATTTTTCAACAAATTTGGGTATTTTGGGTAAATTTGGGAATTTTGGCCAAATTTAGGGTTTCAAGGGTACTTAGGTAATTTTGGGGAGTTTAGTGGAAAAAGGTCAAGTTGAGTATTTTTAGTAGAATTGGGGAGCTAACCATCATAAATGAGCTATGGACCAATGAAAACCCCATTTGGCTCCTCTATGTACTGGTTTTAGCTAAACCCTGGCCTAAAGCCAGAGGGTTTAGAGGACCATCTACATAAGTATCCCAAAAGTATCAAGAGATCAAAGTTAAGAAATTTTAGTTTGTGTTTGTGAGTGGTTGTGAGTGAGGTGATTTCTGGTGAGTGCCTTAGCTCTAGACAAACACCCAGGGCCAACCCTAAGGTCCAACAGTCCTATAGGAACTCTTCTTGAGCTCCCCCATGCTAGAGGTTAGGACCACTATGTGGAACTTCAAGTTGAGTAAAGAGGCGTTTGGAATTTCTAATGGTGAGGGTTCCTTTTCCAATTTTTTAGGAATAGTCAACAGGAAAGTCTTATGGCTAGAACCTAGGCTACTAAAGAGGAAGAACTAAACCTCAACCAAAAGTGAGGTCAACAGGTACGTTATTGAACGATCTGCTAACTGCAAAGTTACAGTAGTAGGGGTTATTTATCCTAATTTCAATCTTTTAAATATTGATAATGTCATAAGGTTAATGTTTTCACCTAAATCACATAAAACTTTCCTATAAAATCTGTCTCCTATTGCACTTGGAATTGCAAAAGCTATCAAGATCTTTAAGCTTTTCAGGAAACTTTTTCTGAATTATAACACTGCATTCCTCACTAAGCGCGATAATGTTTTCACCTAAATCACATAAAACTTTCCTATAAAATCTGTCTCCTATTGCACTTGGAATTGCAAAAGCTATAATATTAATTGTAAGCTTCTTAAAAATTTTTAGAAATTTTGAAAATTACTTATTCAACTTCTGTTGACAAAGTCCCTGAGGAAATGGAGGTGGTGGTTTTATAAATCAATTTTCAACAGATAAATAGGTCGTTCAAAATCTTTTGGAGCGTCCTCTTTTGATTCTTCAATTTCTTCTCTCTTTACTTCAGTTTCTTTTTGAACCCTACCTTCCAACTCTCATTCGCTTCTAAGTTAAACGGCTTTTACTCACTCTTTATTTTGGTCTTTCGGATTTACTTCAGTATTACTAGGAAGTGTTCCTTAAGATCTATTACTTAATAAATTTATGTCCAAGTTGATTCTCAATATTTCTAATTGCAGCTCCTTAACTTTGCAACTGATTTCCAACAGTAACACCATTTCCTTTATAGATAAGTTATTCTCCTTAAATTGTGGATTATTATTCAAAATTGGAGGATAAGTAGATCTATTATTATTATTCCCTTGGTTTTTCCAGCTTCTTAATGGGTTTACTTAGTTGCTACCCCATTGTTGATTATTACCACCTGAAGTATTATTCCAGTTAAAGTTGGGATGGTTCTTCAATCATATGTGTTATTCTGCTTATTGTTTATGGCATACAAAGTCTCTAATGATGCTTAAGAATCTACCATTTGGCCTAATGAATTCTCTTCAATCATAGAAATTCATTGAGAAAAATTCATTCCAAATTGGTCTAACCTCCTTGTTGGCATTTTT
>NW_018250826.1:15767-18616 GCF_001263595.1 Phalaenopsis equestris | reverse complement strand
GTAAGATTTCCCCTCTCATAAGGCCATTGAAAATTATTGGTAGTCATTTCTTCATATAAAACATAAGCATTATGAAATGGTTTTGACATCAATGAACCACCTGAAATGACATCGATAATAGATCTAAGAGACCCAACTAATTCATTATAAAAATTTTAAATTATTAACCAATCCGGTATAACATGGTGTGGACACTTTCTTAAGAGTTCTTCAAATCGTTCTCATGCTTCATAAGTAGATTCCCCTTTAAACTGATTAAAAGATGTAATATCATTTTTAAGCTTAGCAGTTTTTTATGGTGGAAAATATTTAGCAAAGAATTTTTGTGTTAAATCACCCCAAGTTTTGATAGATCTAGGTGCTAACGAATGCAACCATATCTTAGCTTTATCTCTCAATGAGAAAAGAAATAACCTAAGTCGTATGACATCATCTGACACACCATCGTATTTAAATGTAGCGCTCAATTCTAAAGAATTGTTAGGATGTAAATTTGAATCTTCAATTGGTGATCCCCTAAACTGATTACTTGATATCATTTGGATAAAAGTAGGTATAAACTCAAATGAATTAGCCACTATAGTAGGTTTTTGATTACTACAATGAAGTTCTTCCACCATAGGGTTAACATAATCTCTTAATGGTCTAAATTCTTGATGAATTTCAGCATTTTGACTATTTTGATCTGCCATTTCTGTAATTTTTTTAGATTTTTCAAAATTTTTAATGTTTTTGCTTTTTCTGATTTTCTTAACAGTTTTTTCTAATTTAGAATCGTAGGGCACCCCTTCAGAACCTGAACTACGCATACATTAACATAAAACAAAAATAAGATACTTGATATAAAAGCACAACACTAAAATATTCTTATAAAAATTCTTAAAGTTTAATTAAGGTTTTCCAAAAATAGAAATTTTGTTTTAAATTAAATTACAATTTAATTTCAATCTCAATTTCAATTAAAATCTTAATTGAAATCTAAATTGCAATCCTAATTTTTAATTTTTCTTAATTTTAATCTCCGACAATGACGCAAAAAACTTGATCCCGACTGTTTATATGCAACTGTATAACAATGTATGCAATTATATTCTTCACTTATCTTTCCTACTTTGCAACAACACCAAAAACCTGATCCTGAAGAGGATACTACGCAAGTATTTGTATCTTTATCAAGTAAAATAAGACTTTTTGATTAAGCCCCAAATATCGAACCCATAGGAATTATTCACAATATGCACTATTAAGTAACAAACTTCTATTTCAAAAAGATAATTACTTAAACTAAAGTTATTATCACAGTAATTAAAATTCATTTTTTTTTGGTATTTTTGATATTTTGACAAAACAATAACAACTTCTAAAGATAACATGAGTTTTTGTAAGATAAGAAACACTGAATATGAAATATCTTTTTCCTTATCATGAATCAGTAACAAGTCTAGGAATTCTGTTGTGGAAGTATGCAAAATTATGTTATTCCAAATAGAAGCAATATTATTCTTGACCATTCTTTACCCTTATTAGATATGCTATAAATAATATTGGTTAATTTAAAGTTTGAATAGTTCTAAAGACCGACTAGGCAAGGAAGATACCAGCTCTCCCTCTAGATTCCCTCCACCTGGGGGCTAACATAGTGTATTAAAACCTAAAATAATAAACCAACTTGGGGGCTTTAACCTGTCACATTAAAGTAATCTAACTCTACACCCTTCATCGATTATTTCTCTATTTATTTTCACTCAATCATATGAAATACATTCTCATCCATACAATCTCTTGTGATTCTTTTAAATTGCTGATTGAGACAATACCATCCCGGTTCTTACATATTCTCACAACAAATTTTAACATCTTGATGGGCCAAGTCAAAAAGTAAATGAAGTACATGGAGTTAAATCATCACAACTTCTTCCAACATTAAAGATCAATACTCTCCAGAACTTCCATCCAATACTTAATTACTTATCATTTTAAGGAAAAAAATAAAGAAAACTACTTAGAATTCATGGAGAAAATAAAACCACACTCCAATTTAAAAGCAAAAATCATTGTCAAACCAACAAGAAGTCTCAAGTAAAACCAAATATAGTCACAACAAGATAAAAAAACTTAACTCAAATCCTCCACAAAAATTTTTAAGTTCCTTTGAATCTCTTCTCTTCTTATAAACTCTTAACTCTCTAAAACTATAAACTAAAACTAAAATAAAGATAAATATTGGTGTCTTACAGCCTCTCTCAGAAATCACAGCAAAGAAGAATCTACAAGAAACACTTAAAGAGACTAGAAGCAACACCCCTCAAAAGTCCAAGCCTCTCTTTTTATAGTTTTCCAAGAGGTGTCTTGGTATTTCTTCAAAATGTGTCCAAATTTGATGTATTCTCCAAAGGATGCCTCCTTTCACAAATCTTTTAACCATATTTTTGTTTCTAGTGGTCATAATCACCATCTTTAGCCAATAGGTGCCTCAAATGTCCCTTCAAAATTCATCGAAATGAATTAACCCACCAAGTAACTATCACTGGCACTTAAGAGCGAGGCCTCTGACACTTAGACGCGACCTTCTCTGTTTCACCGGCACTTAAGCACCAGATCTAGCGCTTAGGCGCCAAAATACTTTTGCACCATTTTTGCTCCATATTTGATCCTTTTTCACTCCCTTTGTCATTTTTCATATTTTTAGTTGTACCTAAAGAAAAAACACACAAATATCTTCCATTAAAGCGCAATATCTCAAAAATAGGTATAAAATGTGTATAAAAATAATATATTTTTTAGCTGTATCAGATTCAAACCTGGACCAAATGCATTAAAAAAAATGCGCATAACCACATTGCCACACG
>NW_018250826.1:11610-14915 GCF_001263595.1 Phalaenopsis equestris | reverse complement strand
CATATCCTTATAAATCTCTCAAGGGAGGAAGATTATGCTAGAATTTTTTCTAAATAATCTATCTTGATTGAAGGAATCTCAATGAGGCTTTTAAAGTGGACTCCTGATTTTGACCCCAACAAAGAACTTCCCATTGTCCCCATTTGGTTTAAGTTACCTCAACTTAAACTACACTTTTTCAACCACAAAGTCCTCTTCAACATTGACAAAGCTTTGGGAAGACCTTTGAAATTGGATGCCCCCACTTTCAACTTATCAAGACCTTTTGTAGCCAGACTTTTGGTTGAAAGAAACATCAATTTACCAGTTGTGGAGGAAATTTGGTTAAGCTCAGAGCATAGTGGATATTGGCAAAAAATCATAGCTGAAAAAATACCTTACTATTGCCATCATTGCAATATATTTGGCCACACTGATGAGAAATGCTTTAGACTTCATCCCAATCTCAGAAGGAAGCTTCCAAAACCTCATTCTGAGGATTCAAAATCACATGACATTGAGTTACCAACTGTTATTGGTGGTGCTGTTAATGCTTCTGAATTGCTAGGGACAAGGGCTCAGGGCTCAAGATGACATTGATCTAGAGTTGTCTGAATTACCCCAAGATATGGCAAAAGAGGATGTGGTACCAAACCTCCAAAATGATCATGAACCATTGACTGAGCAAATTCACCTCCTGCCACAGTCTACTCAAATTGAACAAACCCAATGTACTGAACATCCTACACTCCCTGTTGATCAAGAGATAATAGCTATTGAGTTATCAGAGGAAGACCCTTTGATTTTGCAATTAACTAAGAATCTTGGAGAAGGTTGGCAAGTCCAGAAAGCAAAAAATAAGAAAATGCCATTAGAATTAAAGAATCTACTCCCCTCTTCATCTTCTTTGGAGGATGCCCCCCCCTCTTTCTTCTAGTACTGTCAGAACTAGGAGAAGAGGAAAATCCACCTCTATTGGTTAATGAATCTAATATGTTGGAATGTTAGGGGATTAGCACATCCTAAATCCCTTAATAGAATTTTGGCTCTAAATAGGATGTATAAACCTTGGATCATTGCTTTACTTGAACCAATGATCACTAAACATGTTAACAAAATTGTAAGGAAGTTCCCTGGTTTTTATTAACACTAACAGTAAAATTTGGCTTCTTTGCAGATAGGAAATTCATTGCACTGTCCTTAAAAAGGGAGACCAATTTATCCACTTGAAGCTTAACTTCAATTACTATAGTGGCTTTGCTACTTTCATTTATGATGGTTGTACAACAACTGCTAGATATGAACTTTGGCAACAGTTATAAGAGTTCAGTACCTCTATAATGGATTTCTGGTTAGCTGGGAGTGACTTCAACTGCCTCTCTTTACCTAGTGAGATGAAGGGTGGGAGATCTCCTGATATCAATCTAATGAACACATTCAATGACAACATTCAGTCTGCTAGTCTTTTTGATTTGAGGTTTATAAGCCCTAAGTTCACTCGGAGAAGGGGGAAGATTTGGGAGAGGCTCGATAGAGTTTTGGTGAATGATATTTGGTTTATAGATTTCCTGCATACTTCTGTCCAACACTTGGCTATGAGTGCATCTGATCATAGGCCCTTGATTATTCAAATATCTTCCTCCTCTTCTAAAACTAAAGCCAAATTTAGATATCTTAATATGTGGTCCATGCATGGGGATTTTCTCAATCAAGTCTCCATGGCTTGGACTGATGTTCATCATCACATTCCCGGTATCAAGCTTTGGCTTTTACATAAAAAAGTCAGTAAACATCTCTCAAATTGGAATTGGGAGGTGGTGGGGAACATTGATAAAAAAGTCCATGAAGCTGAATAGAATGTTTTACAATTAGAACAACTCTTATCCTCTGACATAGGGTCTAAAATGGACCTTCAATCTGCTAATGAACATCTGCTGGATAAAATCAAAATGCAAGAGGCTTTCTATGCACAAAAGGCAAACAAAATTAAGTTTTGTGAGGGTGATAGGAACTCTAAATATTATCATGCTTGCATAAATTATAGGAGGAAATGCAACTCAATTCACAAAATCCTTTCTCAGGAGGGTCATTGGATTTCCAATGTTGATGGTATAGCTGATTATGCTGTACATTACTTCCAAATGTTCACTATTTTCAAAATATGTTCAGACAAAATTCATCCTCTCACCCAGCCATTAAAGATACATTGTTTGATAAGGAAAGGAAATTCACCAAAAGCCTATCTCTCACTAATATCCCTGATGAAAAGGAAATTTGGGAAGCTCTAAACTCTATTGACAACACAAAAGTTGCTGGTCCTGATGGCTTCACTGCAGATTTTTATTAAAAGGCGTTGTGAAGGGTGAGGTTATTGCTACTGTCCAAAGCTTTTTCTGGGGGGCTGATCTCCCTAAATACTTTTTCTCATCTACTATTACTTTGGTTCCCAAGGACAAAACTCCTCATAAATGGAAAAATTTCAGACCCATTAGTCTCACTTCTGTGATATCTAAGATAATCAGCAAAGTATTGGTTCATAGATTACAACCTCACCTAAATCTGCTTATTTACAGGAATCAGTCAGCCTTCATCAAGGATAGAAGTATTGTTGATAATATGCTTTTGACCCAAGAGTTGGTACTGGATTTGGACAGAATCACTAGAGGAGGCAACTTAATTTTCAAATTGGATATCAAAAAGGCATATGACACTATCAATTGGAAGTTCGTTGAACAAGTTTTTATTGTTAGAGGTTTCTGCCCCTCCTTTATCTCTCTAATCAACAAATGACTGATAAATAACTTCCACTTTATCTTCATCAATGGATCCTCCCATGGATTTTTTAGTGCTTCTAGAGGTATAAAACAAGGTGAACCCTTTCCCCTATCATTTTTATATTAGTTTTTGATTACTTATCCAGAAGCTTGAATTAGTTGGCATCTAGGAAACCCCATTCCCTTTATAGCCACAGATCTTCCATCTTAATCAATCACTTGGCTTTTGCTGATGAAATCATTATCTTTTCAAAAGCTTCCAAAACTACTGTTAAATTATTCATGCAGAGCTTGGAGATCTTTCAGGATGCCTCTGGTATGAAGTTAAATAAGCAGAAGTGCATCTCCATTTTCAGCAAACAATGCAAAAGTGAATTGAAGACCTGGGTTTCTGATTTCAATGGCTTCACAAACAGTCACCTTCCTGTGAAATATCTGGGGGTACTTCTTATCAAAGGAAGAACTAAAAATATTCAATTTGATCAAATATTAGAAAAGTTTCAAAGCAAATTATTTAAGTTTCAAATTTGATGGTCATTTGTAAAAATCAAT
>NW_018250826.1:0-9730 GCF_001263595.1 Phalaenopsis equestris | reverse complement strand
TATATTATTTTGAGCTAAAACGAGCCGAACAAAGAGTTGTTCATGTTTGACTCGTTTATAATTAGAGCTTTAAAGATTTGTTCATTGTTCGTGTTCGACTCGTTTGCTTAACGAACGAGCCAAACACGAGCTACTTAATGAGCCGAACACGAGTTGTTCGAGAACAAAGAGCTTTTTTAATAACCCTAGTGGTGGTGGACTATTTTTTGAAGTGGATCAAAGCCAAAGCTTTTGCCTATCACTACAACCACCATTGATTATCATCACAAATAATGGGACACAGTTTGTGGATAAAGATGTTAGCAATTTTTGCCAACCAGGGGATAAGCTGTAAATTTGCCTCAGTCCATCACCCTTGGACCGATGGCTAAGCTGAAATAGCCAATAATATTATTCTCAATTTGTTAAGGAAAAAAGTTGAAATAGAAAAGGGGAGTTAGGTGGATATACTCACGTCTGTATTAGGGGTCATCCCAACAACCATGTCCACCGTGATCGGTCAAACACCATTCATGATCTTACATGGAATGGAAGCTATGTTGTCGGTAAAATACAACCACCATGACCAAAGGGAAATCGTGACTACAATGTTCAATGAGAAATATCTACCTAAATGGTTGGAAGAAAATAGTGAGGGAGAAATGCTCACGTTAGATATTGCAGAAGAAGTCTGAGTAAAGTCAACCCTTTGGCAGGAGGAAATCAAGACGAGAGCTTCTTGATCCTAAAATCGACACATCCGGGAGAAGACTTTTTCTGTCAGAGACTTGGTATTCAAAAAAGTTGATTTTACGACATGAGGATAGGTGGTCAAAAAGCTAGACCAAACACGGAGCCGTCCCTACGTCATCGACCGCAATGTAGGACCCAAAGCGTACAAACTAAGAATCTACGTAGGGAATGAGGTCCCTCATACTTGGAGCAGGAAACAACTCAAAAGATGCTTTCCTTAAACCTATTATATCTTTAATTGTACCAAAAATCTCAAATGAAAAGCGTTTCTTCTCTCATTTTGTCTATGGATCTAAATTTTTTATGCCTCTCTCAAAATATATATAAAATAAATGAACACTATGCTTATTAAAATTTCAAAATTTTCCAAGCTTAAAAAACCTAGGGAACTAGCAAGATTAAGAGTTTACCAAAATTTCTATCTAACACTTAGGGAACTAAAAATTTTTAAAGAAGAAGATTGTTGGACATGGTGCCAAAATTGATTGCTTGAGCCCAAATTTGACGACAGTCAACGCAACACAAAGTTCCCCCGTCTAAGAATAAATTCAAATTCGATAGGTTGTGGCATCAAGATCACCCGGTCAATCCCAAATTTAAAGACAACCAGCCACATCATCATGATCACCCGACTAAGCATCAATTCAAAGATTTCAGGCTATGACACCAAGATCGCCCGGTTAAGCCCAAATTTGAAAACAATCAGTCGTGATGCCAAGATTGCTCGCTTGAGCATAAATTCAAAGTACATGTTATGATGCTAAGATCATATGACTGGGCCTAAATTTTAAAATAGCCAGTCATGGTGCCAAGTTCGCTCAATTGAGCATAAATTTGAGTTCAGCTAGTTGTGGCACTAAGATCACCTGGCTGAGCCCAAACTTAATGACAACCAGCCGCGGTGCCAAGATCTCTCAGCTGAGCCCAAAAGATAAAATAAACCACTCATGGCTCCAAGATTGCCTAGCCGACTCAAAAAATGAGAATTAATAGTCGGGACATCAAGATTGTCTGAATGGATTCCAACTTACTCAAAATTTCTTCATATATGGATGTGATCCTAAGCATGACAATGACAAGCACCGTGAGGGGTGGAGGGTAAATCATCTCAAGGAGACATATAAGCACTTGTTAACTACCAGCAAATGAGGCACTTTGAAAAATCAATAAGACGAAGTCAACCAAATACAAGAAGTAAAAAGTAAGTAAAATACCATATGAGGGATATTCCACAGTCTTGGACATCTCCCTTAAAGGTAGACTGGTATAATGTTTGTTCTAAGTATCCACCATGATCTATCAGCCACCTAAACTTCCCCACACATTATCTCCCTCTCCATCGAGCTGATCCATCTCAGAGGGGAGGCTCCTTCTCGCAATAAATTAGTGGGTGGTAGAAAACTCTCAGAAGCTAGCATTTTTTATTTTCGAGCGTAAAACATCATGCTGATGAGCTTTGTATGTAGGAGCCTCATTTCCCAATTTTGATATGAAATCCATTAGGGACTATTGCTACGTTGTTGTACTTTCATGAGGTTCAATGAAAGGGATGTCCAAATCCTCCCATCTTGCAGACTTACCTATCAGAGGTGCCTCTTCTCTATAACTCTAGACTTGAGAGCTGGGCAATTCAGTTGAAGCCTCACGATGCCTCCCAAAGGTCCCCACAAGTGTTCACATAAACAAACAATAAAAAAAAGTTCAAAATAAAAGGAGAAACTAAAAGGAAAAAAAATCTCTTCACCGACTCCAAGAGTGCACAATATTTTTCGCATCTGCAAAGAAGGATCCTCCATTCTATGGGGAATCCTCACCTTTGGTTTCTTCTTGATCGTCCTTGCTACCACAACTTTTTTTCTATCCCTAACCTTTGCTTCTAATTTCTCCAATAACACCACAATCATGTCGCCAAAAGATGCCGACTACAAAGTCTTGTTGATTGTTGCCAGATATTAGAATACAAATAACTCTTAACCCTCAATCATTTTAGCGTAAGCTCATGCAGACTCAGATAAAGCCTTCAATTTTGATATATATAACAAGATGGTCTAAATGGAAATTCCTCAATCTATTTTGTTTGAGGTGATCACAAACTATAATTGATAGTCCTTAATCTTGATCTCGACCCTAACCAACCAGAGTCTTGAGCTAGATGAGAAAACTGCATATATGTCCTAGTCCACCTTGAACCCGAAGAAGTGGGAGAAGAGCTCAATGGACTAGAGAAGCTCTGACCACTGTGGAAAGATAACAAATGTCATAATGTTCACCACAGAGTTCAGTGTCACTTGCGTTGGGATAGTGTCATAGTGATTAAAGATGGATCATAACTACTCATGGCAAAGTGGCAACTGTAATATGAAATTGAACTAGTCTACATATACAACCAGATTGTCCCCAAATGTGCCCAAAACTCTCTCATTTTTATTCATCTTCCTAAGAACTATCGACATCCCAAAGACAAGCAATCTTTGGAGGATTTTTATTTGTTTTTTGGTTATCACAGACACTACAATGAAGTAGTTCACACCAAACAGCTTAAAAGCGTACTTAGGCACCATAGCCGATGAGTGAAGGAAAGAAGGAAGGTTAGAATGTCGAGGGGAGAAAAGTTTCACTCAGAGAAAAAAGATAGAAAAGTAGAGTTCTTCCAAGCTCGCTAGCCCTACATATAGTACACCATGAAACTTGAAACGCCGCAGGGACATAAGGGTCTTTGCCACATTGAACCGCGATTGGAGCTGGGTAGGAGAAATGTGGAAGTTTGGGAGTGCTTTGTGAGCTATGATTCCATCATGACCTTTAACAGATAGCTCTAATGGCAACTTCATTGTGTGGAGGTTTTGAGCAAGAGAGGTGATTCAGTAAGGTCACTAGTGGCCTAGAGTGGGGCTTTGGTGCGAATGAGGGAGCAATAGTAATGTGGTCTAGATTAGGTTTATTCAATGAATTCATATTCATTATTATTATTATTATTATTATTATTATTATTATTATTATTATTATTATATAAATAGCTGAGGAATTTACTTTTTTTAATTGAGGGGTAAGGAAGCCACGACATGGGACAAATAACTCGTTGGAAGTGGGCTTAACAAGAAACTTTGGCCATTAGCTATTTATTTATTTTGAAGGTCTCAATTTGCATGCCACTCATATGAAAAATACAAATAATAGGGTTATTATTTCTAGGTAAAATTTGCATTTCAAATGTGCTTGTACAACGTGTTTTGTAGTGAAATGTAGTTTGAGTAATTTTATCATTGGTCAAAGTGATTCAAGCTCAATCATGTACATTTTCTTGTCAATCTATCGTTTTCATCAAATTTTTTATTTTGATCTTAAAAGACTCTTCCTTTGATAAATTTGACTTTTGGACTTGCTCACAGTTATTTTAGGATCGAGCATTGTTTGGGTTGCTTCAATGATGATTACAGTGAATTGGCTCCTAATTGTTTTTTGTTACACTCGATACTCTCCATTCTCATCGATCGGAACACATATGAAGGTCATTTGTGAAAAGATGACAAGAACCTTAATAATGAAGGTCATAAATATCCTACTTGGTAATTCTCTTTTTTAAAGGAGAGGTTGTTAAATTTAAAATGTAAACATTAAATGTAAGTAGCTTATCAACATTGGAAGTGGCTAAGATCAAATGGAGATCAACTAGGGATTTCAAAATTGATCATTCTCCTTATAAAAAAGAATACAGAACAACCAGAATAGGTAATTCCAATTGTTGGTTGTCATCAAGACATCATTGTTGTTTGATGAATGGATGTCGATGTTGGTGAATGACAGAAGTCAACAAGGGGCCTCAACATTACTCATTGACACTTATATACATAAGCTAAGGGCAATTGATTGATGGTGGTTATGACATGTATTAGTATAGTCAATGAAATGCATCAATGTTAACAACTAATCTACAAAAATCTGGAGTTTTCTTGGTCTCAAGTATTTCCACCAAAATCCTCCTTTCCTTGTGGGGTCATTTTGGCTACTTCTTCTTGAGAAGGTCTAAAATTATATATTTTATTTATTTTATTTTTAAAAAATACTCCAATGCCTTTAATTAACATAGAATTAATTAATTTATTACATATTAGATTTGTCTCATCGAGAGGCTCACTTTGGATGACATTTTTTCCTCCAAGGTGAATTGAGAAATTTTCATTTATATTTTTAGATATTTGATTCAAGGTCAATTTTGACTTATAAGTTTAGTTGTTTTACACAATTTTTACTTGTAAGTTTACTAAAATGTTGTTCAAATTATTACAAAATAAAAATTTGAAAATTTTATTTAAATATCAATGTGTATTTATATTTGGAAGTTTATGTTAAGATTGATATTCAAATGAATGTTCTCATAATATAACAACAATATTAAGTTGGTGAAATTTTATTGGTTTTGAAATCTGAATGGCCTTCACCATTGCAGCTAATAAAATTAAAACTCATAACTACTTGTGAATCACTCAAAATTGACTTGTCGTGCTCAATGAAACAACTTTAATTGCTAAATACAATATTTAAAATTGGATTTTGAATAATTATTTTAATATAGTTTTAATTTAAATAAACATTGTTAGGTACAAGTAATAAAAGATGGTACAAGTAAACATTTTCTCTTTTAGTTTTTGACTCATTATGCCCCATGAATGATGCATGGATATCATTAAATTACAATTTTTTATGAGTGAAATTGGTTAGAATTCACAAGAAATTTTAGTTCATTGTTTGAGCTATTATTCACATCGACATGAATTATATCCTCTTTGAAGACGAAAAAGATTGAAAAATGAATAGATTTTGTTCAAGAAGTGACTAGCGACTGCTTTTACAAAACTACTTGTTTGAGCTATTATTCACATCGACATGAATTATATCCACTTTGAAGACGAAAAAGATTGAAAAATGAATATATTTTGTTCAAGAAGTGACTAGCGAATGCTTTTACAAAACTACTTAGTGGTGCAACTTAGTCAACTATGTACTTTGCAAGTTAGGTGTTATGGACATTTCAATCCCAACTTCAATTGGAACAAAAATATGGACATAAATCTACAAGTATGATTAATTCAATATTTTATGCTATTTTATTATAGAAAAATTATTAATATCTATTTGAGTTTATATGGTCAATTGATTATTAAGTACTATAAAAATTATTAGTAAGTCATATCTATTTGTAGTTCCTATTTATATTGATATATGAATTTTATTAGGCCAGCGTGCCCGCGCGCACATGCTTGTGCACGCGCACGCACCTTGCGTTTGAATGAAAAGAGTTAGAATTCTCAATAAACATTTATAAGACATTTAGATCATAGGAGTTTCTTAAACATGCTTTTCCCCAGTATCTTCTCCATTTCTAATGAGTACAAAGCATGCGTTCAAATTTTCATGAAGATGTGCTTTGGTTAGGATTGAACATAGTGTTGGCATAATAAACTCCGAAGTTAAAGCACCTATAATTATCATGTTACTCACTAAGGACCTGTTAAAACCATTATTGAACCATATTTATATTCAAATCATAAGTATACCACAATCTAGTGGTTATTAAATAATGATCAAACTATTTTCTAATCATCATAAATCATAATTTGAATATATTTTTTTAATTATGATTGAACAATCATTAAATAATGATCATATTATGATTGACCAATCTTCTTTCATGAGTTACATTAAACCACTTTTGAACCATCTCAGAACTAAGATGGGAGAACATTGAAAATATTTTAATTATTATTTTTCAATCATTATTTGAAGATGGATTGAAGATTATTCAAGTCATGGTTGAATACTATTCAATAAATGCACAATCATTATTCAAAAAATATTTTATCATTCTATAAATATTGTTCAATCATAATTTGATTATGATCTTAAATGAATGTATTCCAATTTGTTAAATTATTAGGATTTTAAAATTTAGTTATTTTGATATTTTTGTAGCGTCTACTTTAATCATACCAAAAGAGTAATTATAAAGCTCAGAGCACTTTCAAAGTTTATGATATGATGCTGAAATTATTATGACAATATGAACCTTGTCGATGAAGCAAAGAGATTTTTGTTTGTTCAATTCCACAAAGCTCCTAAAATACATCTTTTTGAGGCCCTAATTCATTAATTATTCTTTAGTATGATTGACGAGAAGGAGAATGACCAAAGCTCGATGGTGTTCAATACTAGAAACAGAACCCCATTTCTAGAATTGTTAAATTTGTCTTGATCCTTGAGTTGGATTTTAATGAGTCCTTATATGCGGAGAAGTTTACAAAATAGGCATAAGTTACGGCTACATGCTAATTATCTGGATAAAAATAAGAAATTTAAAAAGATAGCCATGTAGAAAGCTTTTATGGAGTTTCCCATGCTAAGTTAAGTGTGGAAGCTTCGATTTTGTTTCTTTGTGGATGGTTTCATCCTCAATAATAATAAACATAATGTTACTTTCATTTAGATTGCTTGATTAAAGAAGAGAAGTTATTTTCTTCAAATTTATGATGTAAGTTTTAATGAAAGTAAGGACCGAAAGTGCTGAGAAGCAATATAATGCATAACGAGGCACAAGTCCTAAAAGAAGGATGCTTCAATAATATATATTATAAATAGATATACAATGATCTAATGAAAGGATAATGCTAAGCTTATGAGATAATCCAAGCATTGAGGAAGAGGTCATATTCTTTAGGAAGAGAGTGATAAAGATATTAAGCTAAGAGAAAAATAATATGTCATGGGGAAGATTTTTTAATTTTTTTAATGAATAAAAATGCAAACTTCTTACATTATTCCAAATTAAGTAAATTTTTTTTTGTGAGAATTAATTGGCTTTTAACTTGTTCCTTCTAGCACTGTTATATACAACTGTTAATGAGGTCATTTTTAAATTAATTATATAAAATTTTATTTTGGTTATCCTGATTAAAATTCTAATGAGAAACAAGCACCTGAATTTTAAAAAAGAAAGTTGGGGAAGTAGTGAAGGTGAAGCCAATTGTAAGTCAATTCAAGCCTTTTAATGAAGGGTTGAAGTTACTTTTTGACTACATAATTTTGTAGATATAGAGGAGTAGAATAGGAATGAAACAATGAGACGATGATTTCTACAAATCTAGGCATTCACATAGATGAGGTTATTGTTGAGGCACGGGTGCAACTTTTCTACAAATCTAGGCATTCACATAGATGAGGTTACTGTTGAGGCACGGGTGCATGAGATCTTAATCGAGATGGAGGATATAGGGGTCCAACTATTTGTCATTATACCTGAAAAATAAGATGTCAAGAAGGTAGAAGATCTCACTTTATATTTTGATACTTTAATTGTAAAACAAAAGAATGACAGGGTAGAGGAAGTCAGCTGTTTTGTTATAATTTTGCATGCTAGGGATGCACATATATTAAGATTTACAAAGATCTGATATAATAAGTAATGATTTCAAAAATTCATCAAGTAGGTGGCACAAGCTTATGAATTCATACAACATTGATGTTCTTCAAATAACAGATGTCAGGACTAGCTAACAGCTCCAAAGAGATGGGGATATTAGTGGGTGGTGGAAACATAGTGTATTTTTGATAATTGAATGCTCCTGTGCATAGCTAGCAAAGTGAGAAAACGTCTTAATTTATTGAAAATATGATTTGATCAATTGAATAACCTTTGTATTAATCTTAATTTTATTTTGAGACATTTATTTGCATACCACGTAATTCTTATGTATTTACATATCTATCACCAAAAGTATGCTTTTTAATGTTTATACCACCTAATTTTTTATATCACATCAAATATACTACAATTTTTAGTTTTAAGAATTAAAATACATCTTTTCATGCATATGTAAGATAATACACATGTTCTATAAAAAAAGGAAAAGGATTCTTTCAATTTGAAAGATATGGTGTCCATATACAACACTTAGAGAAGGAGAAATTATTGAAGTCATGAGTTGGCACAACTTTTTTATTAATAAACTAGAACAAATTTTATTGAATGATATATAAAGTCTCACTTTTTACACATGCCTTCATATTATATGATTCTTATTTCTATTGCCTATAAGAATGTCTTGTAAGGCACGACAATTGCCTTATACTAGTGTTTCTGTAGATTGCGAAAGAAATTTGAGTAAATTCATAAAAGGTAAGAATTTTGGTAGGTCTTCCAAATATATCCTTATGATTGCTTTTAAGTCTTACTTGTAGTAGCGATTGAGAAGTATATGGAATACAACTTATTATATTTCTGATTTTGAAGATAAATCTTATAGAAGTTACTCATGATCAGACAAAATGCTTCAAGAACTATTTATGTGTATATTTAATTCATAATAGCCTCGATCAATTAATTAATCTACTATAAACAATAATTTTGTGTATATTAATTCTTCTATTAATCTGTACACTTAAAAATGGTCTGTACAATGAATAAAATGGGCTTAAGGGCCTAAGAAAAACTCATTTGCCTCATGAGGGCAAGTCTTCATCTTCTCCTCCTCTTCATCTTTTTCTTTCCCTCAGTCTCTACATTCTATTTCTTGGGTATGATCAGACAGATTTGGATGCAATATAATCCATTTTACATTTTTTTTGAACTGTACTCTGCAATATATTTACTATGTTGTAGCTATTGAAATGTAGTGGTTATAAATGTATTCATTATATTGTATTAACCTATAATATGCTTATTATAAAACAAAGATTCAATGATCTTCAAATAATGACCGAAAAGTCCTCAAATCATAATCTAATAATATTTGAATCATGATTGATTAATATTTGAATGATGTTTACAGAGTGGGAGAACAATTCTCTAAATCATAATCGAGTTCAAATACTCTTTAAATGACGACTCTACCTTAATTGAATGATCTTCTAATCATAATCAAATAATTTTTAAACCATAATCAAACAATCATTAATGATTATTATATTATAACTGAACTTACATATTTGGTTTAAACTTTAAACA
>NW_018250825.1:5775-26772 GCF_001263595.1 Phalaenopsis equestris | reverse complement strand
ACTTTTGCAGAATAGGAATCCAGTGGTATGTTTTGGTTAATCATCCCCAATTTATTAACATGTCTTTCCGTATGAATAGTCAAGCTGACTTTGTTACTTTTGTCTATGCTGGATGTAATAAGGCTGCTCGAAATGAACTCTGATTGGTCATTCTTTCACATTGAGGAGAGGGAAATTTTGGGAGAGGCTAGACAGATTCATGGTGAATGACTTTTGGTTTCAAAATTTCTTGTTTAATTTTGTCAAACATTTTGGGTTGGGCTGGTTCTAACCACAGACCCCTTCTCATCAAAATTGCGGACACCAACTGGAGTGGCATTATTAAATATAATCCTTTGATTAAATTGTGGCATCTTCATGTTAAAGTTAGTAAGGCACTTAAGTTTTGGGGTTGAAATACTTTTGGGGATGTCTTCAAAGCTTTAGATGCTATTGAAAGGGAAGTGAAGGATTTGGAATTGGCTGTGTTGGAGGGAGCTATAGAGGAAAGATCTTTAATTGCTACAAAGGAGAGTTTTTCTAATAGTTCTTCCTAATTCAAAATCGTAAGGCACAAGTCCTGTGGAACCTGAACTACGCATACATTACTATAAAGTACATAAAATAAAGATAGTTATAACAATAAATAAAAATACACAAACAAAAATTTTATATAAAAACAACACTTCAATATTCCTATAATAAATCTTAAAGTTTAAATATGACTTTTGTAAAAATAGAAATTTTTGCTTTCTAAAAACTTATTGAAAATTTTGTAATTTTCCCCAGCAACGGCGTCGTAAACTTGATCTCGACTCTCTAAATAGATTTAAAATGCGAACTATTATATGCTTAATTTTCTTAATAGATATTCTTATTTTGCAACAAAGTAAGAAAATGACCCAAAGCAAAAGCTAGGTAAGTTTTCCTCCATGAAACAAATAAGAATATAAATATAATATTTAAATATGGGTTACTATGCAAATATAAGTATCGTTATCAAGTAATATAGGACTTTTTGATTAAGCCTCGACTATCAAACCAACAGGGAAAATAATAATATGCACTTTAGAAAACTAGAAAGTTTAGATGATAAAAATCTACTAAGCAAAATATTCTTACTTAAAAGATGCTATAATATGAATGAAAATTCTAGAATGAAAATTCTATTCAATGAAAATTCTATTCTTTTGTAATTTTTGGATTTATGAAGATAAAGTAAGCAACTAATTAACTTAACAAAATATTTTATAAGATGAAGGCAATAGAAGTAAAACATCTTTTTCCTTATCATTAATCAGAAATAAGTATTGAAATTATATTGTGGAAGTATGCTAAATGTGTTGTGCCAAATAGGAGCAATAAAATTCTTTACCCTTACTAGAGATGCTATAAAGAACATTGGCTAATCTATAGTGTGAAGTCTTAAAGATGAATTAGGTAGGGTAGATACTAGCTCTCACTCTAGAGTTCCCTCTTCTCCCTCCACCTTTAGGATACAGTCACTAATTCTATACCCTCAAAAAGTTTATTTCCCTATTTATTTGCACGCTTTAGCCTGTAACTCTAAAATCCACTAATTCTATAACCTCAAAAAGTTTATTTCCCTATTTATTTGCACTCAAACCCATGAACCACATTCTCATTCATTAAATAAATATTTGATTATACCCATTTTTTAACTGAGGCAATACCATCTCAGATTACCCATGAACCACATTCTCATTCATTAAATAAATATGTGATTATATATTAAATAAATATTTGATTATACCCATTTTTTAACTGAGGCAATACCATCTCAGATTTTACATGTCCTCACAATACATATTAACATTTTAATTGGTCAAATCAAGAAGTAAATAAAGTGCAAGGTTTCAAATCATCACAACCTCTTACAACATTGAAGTCTAATAGATCACACAACTTCCTTTAAATAATTATTTACTTATCATTATAAGGAAAAAGAAAAAGAAAACTACTCAGAATCCATGGAGAAAACACAACCACACATGAGTTTAAAACTAAAAATTATGCACGCAAACAAGAAATCTAAAAAACCAAGTGTAGTCACAAAGATAAACACTTATCTCAATTTTTCTCCACCAAATGTCTTGAAGTTTCTTTAAATTCTCTTCCTTCACTCATAATTCAAAACTAAGACTCAAAATAAAGTAAAAGTAGCTGACGACGACGACGGTGATGGGCAACGGTAGTTACTTGGATGAATGATGGCTCTAATAGCCCCTGACCTGACTGGCCTCTTCTCTTGATGATCCATGTCTTCTTTAATAAAAAAAACCAAAATAAAAAAACCCAAAAGGTTTATTGGTGTCTCTTCAAAATGTGTCTCCATTTAATGAATCTTCTAGGAGTTCCTCCTTTCAAAAGCCAATTGAATGATTTTTTATGTCCATGGGCAATTTCCCACATTTTTTCCAAGGGTTGCTTCAAAAAATTCATTAAAAATTCATTTAAATTCAATGAAACATCAATAACTACTTTTGGCTCTTAAGCACGGGATACCAGGTGCTTAAGCGCGCTAATTCAATTTTGCACCTTCTTCATTTTTGCTTCAAGTTTAACCCTTTTTCACTCCTTTTAGCATTTAATTGTACCTAAAAGAAAAAACACACAAATACCTTTAATTAAAGTGCAATATCTCAAAAATATGCATAAAAAATATCTCAAAAATATGCTGCATAAAAATGTGTATAAAATCACTATATATTTTAGGTGTATCAGGTATTACTATAGGGACTTCTAGTCCCAATCTTCTGCAAAACATGATCCTGTGGCACCCTCACGGAGTTGTTAGAGGAAATGAATAATGAATTGGAGATTGATTGGAAAATACAACAAGAAAGGAAGAAGAAAAAGACCACTTCAGATTTTCATAAACTTTTGGTAGATTCCTCTTCTTTATAGGCAAGCAGCTCGAACCCCTCAGGGTAAGTCTCTCCTTCCAGGACTAGAAGAGGGAGACTCAGATCTAGATCTCAACCCTCTCTACATGATTAACTTGTTATGCTGGAACAATAGGGGAATTTTTTGTCCCCTATCTATCAATTAACTTCTTCATTTGAATAAAAAACACAAGCTTTGGTGCATAGAAGTTTTGGAACCTCTCATTCATAAAAAACCTCATAAACTACTTAAAAGGTTTATTAGTTTTTCTCATTTTGCTAATATTAATAATAAAATTTGGCTCTTTTGCAGAATAGGAATCCAGCGGTCTGTTTGGGTTAATCATCCGCAATTTATTAACATGTCTTGCCTTATGAATAGTCAAGTTGACTCTGTTACTTTTGTCTATCCTAGATGTAATAAGGCTACTAGAAATGAACTCTAGTCGACACTGCACACTATCAGCTACACTATGTATTCCTGCTAGATGGTGGGAGGGGATTTCAATTCAATTTCCTCATCAAATAAAAAATATTGTGGAAGATCTATAAACCTCTCAAAGATGACTACGTTCAATGATAATATTCAGCTGGCTGGCCTGTTTTACTTTGGCTTTATTGGTCATTCTTTCACTTTGAGGAGAGGGAAATTTTGGGAGAGGCTAGATAGATTCATGGTGAATGACTTTTGGTTTCAAAATTTCATGTTTAATTTTGTTAAACATTTTGAGGGAGAGGCTAGATAGATTCATGGTGAATGACTTTTTGTTTCAAAATTACATGTTTAATTTTGTTAAACGTTTTGGCTTGGGCTGGTTCTAACCACAGACCACTTCTCTTCAATAATGCTGCCTCCCCTCCTCCTCATAAGCCACCTCCTTTTATAAATCTAAACATGTGGCCAGAGAAACCTTCTTTTCTTGATTGTGTGGACACTAACTGGTGTGCCATTATTAATTTTATTTTTTTGATTAAATTATGGCATCTTCATGTTAAAGTTAGTAAGGCACTTAAGGCTTGGGGTTTGAATACTTTTGGGGATGTCTTTAAAGCTTTAGATGCTACGGAAAGGGAAGTGAAGGATTTGGAATTGGCTGTGGTGGAGGGAGCTATAGAGGAAAGATCTTTAATTACTACAAATGAGATCTTACTTATTTCCAATAAGTGGCAGGAGCTTTACTTAAGTGAAAAAGGCTGCAATTAACAAATTTAAAGATGGAGATATAAAAAACAAGTTCTACCATGCTTACATTCAGTTCAAAAGAAAGTGTAAAAAAATTCATGGCATACATTATTCTACTAGAGAGTGACTTAATGATAACGCTGAAATTATTATGGATGCAGTCCACTTCTTCAATCAGCTTCTGACTCAGCCCTCTGTTAACAGACTACCCAACGATAGTAAGATTTTCAGTGATACACTCTCCTATACTAAAAATCTATCTTTGACTAATCCACCAGAGTAGGTTGAAATATGGGAGGCAGTAAACTCAATTGATAGCATTAAAATAGCTAAATTGAATGGCTTCACTGCTGACTTTTATAAAAAAGCATGGGAGATTATTAAAGATGACATGATTCCTGCCGTCAAGAGTTTCTTCAAGTTTCTAATTTACCACATTAATTTTGTGCTTCTGATATGGTGTTGATACCTAAACAATCTGACAAAAGGGAATGGAACCAATTTAGGCCTATCAGTTTGATTCCTGTGTTCAATAAGATTATCAACAAGGAAATGGTTGCAAGTCCCTAATATTACTTAGAGAAACGCATCAGACCTAACCACACATTTTTACCATGGCAGATCAACAGTTAACAATGTACTTCTAACCGAAGAACTATTTCTCGACTTAGATAAGGCTTATAGAGGAGGCAACATCATCTATAAACTGGATCTCAGAAAAGCCTATGTTACTATATGTTGGGAATTCTTTTTAGATTTTTTTGCTGCTAGGAGTTTCACTGCTTAGTTTTGTGCTTTAATTTCCAGATGGCTGAAAAATAATGTGCATTCAATTCTCATCAATGATCAATCTTGAGGTAACTTTACTACCACCAAAGGATTATAACAAGCGGACCCTCTATCCCCCAAAGTCCTTATTCTTGCTCTGGACTACTTGTCTAGGATGATAGATCAATGTCTCTTAGCAAATTCTTATTTTAGGTATCAGCTTAGGTCCAAATTTGCCATCACCCACCTTGTTTATGCTGGTGAAATAATGGTTTTCTCTAGAGCTAACAAAACTACAGTTAAAAAAGTTATGAAGTGCCTCCAATTATTTCAACAGCATTCTGATATGAAGTTCAACCAAAGCAAATGTAACCTACTGTTTAACAACAAACGCACTCACAAAACTAAGAATTGGGTCTTGCATTTCACAAAAAAATCTGAATTAGCTCTTCCTTTAAAGTATCTTGGGGTTACTCTCATTAAAGAAAATCTAAACTCATTCAGTTTAAGGAGGTGCAAGGCAAAATTTATGAGCAGCTTTCCTGTTTGACCCATTATTTCCTTTCAAATGGAGGCAGAATCACTTTGCTTAAAAGTTTCCTCACCAACTTCCCATCCTATATATTACAGATGACCACCATGAAGAAGAGCACTCAAATAATACTAGAAAGGGTCTTCAACAAAATAATAAACCTTCCAAAATTTTCTTAGAATTTTCTTAGATTTGGGGATCCTTTGGTCCATGCCTCATTTTGATAGTTCCATGGGGTTTAGTTGGTCAATAAGGTAAAAAAATTGGCTGTCGTGGCTTTGTTTTGACCGATTTGGCTAGATTGGGTCAACTTTTGGTGAAGGGGTCCATGTAGGTGAATTTGGTTAAAGCTTGGGTTTGGTCTAGGACAGCCATGACCTTGAGCCCAATTGATTGATCAACATTATGTAGATGATTGTAATGCAGATTTTTGGTGAAGGATTGAAGTAATTTTGAGTTCAATTGGAAGCTCAATTTGAAGGATTTGATATTTTTGTCAATTTGGGCATGTTGGACTAGACTTGGGCTTAGGTTAAGCTAGGCTTCTAATTTTGCTCAGTTTAATGGTCCAAATGATCAAGGGAGATGTTATGAAGGTTTTTCATGAAGGAATAGAGAGGAATTTTTTGGGGTAAGGCAATCAATTAGGTGGAATTTTGAGACATGGCCAACTTTGTGCAAATTTGGGTTTTTTTGGACTTAGGTCAAAATTAAATGAAATTGAAGTTTCACTAGAGCCAATTGAAGGTCAAGTTTGATGTGTAGGAATGTTATGAAAAGTTTAGGATTCAAATTGAGGCCAATTGAGTAGGCAATGAGGTTTAATTTTGGTGAGATTAAGTCATATGGCCAAATTGGGGATTTGAATTTGATCAAAATTGGGCTCAAAGAATGGGCCATTTGATCTTGGATTTGGTTTATAATGGTCATATGGAAGGTTAGTTTGAGTTTAGAATTGAAATTGGGGGAAATTTAGACCAAATTGATGGACATTTGAGGTAAATTTGGGGAAATTAGGCCTTTAATATCAATTTGGGGGTTTTGGTCAAAGTGGTCAAATTAGGTCATGTGATAGTTGAGAAAAATGAAATTGTAAATATTTGAAAGGATTTGGGAATTTTTGAGATTTTAGCTAAGTAGGGGCATTTTGGTAATTTGGCAATTTTTTTTGGTGATTTTCGGTAATTTGGATGTTTTTAAAAGGTTTGAAATGATTTTTGAACATATTTGGGTATTTTGGGTAAATTTGGAAATTTTCGCCAAATTTAGGGTTTCAAGGGTACTTAGGTAATTTGGGGGTGTTTAGTAGAAAAATGACCAAGTTGGGTATTTTTGATAGAATTGGGGAGCTAACCATCATAAATGATCTATGGACCAATGGAAACCCCATTTGGACCCTCTATGTACTGGTCTTAGCTAAACTCTAGCCTAGAGCCAGTGGGTTTAGGGGACCATTGATATACCTAAAATATATAGTATTTTTAGACACATTTTTATACCTTTTTTTGAAATATTACGCTTTAATGGAAGGTATTTTTATGTTTTTCTTGCATATACAAGTAAAAATGGGAAAAAATGCTTAAAGGAGTGAAAAAAGATCAAATTTGGAGCAAAAAGGTGAAAATTTATGCAAAAGAGTTTTGGCGTCTAAGCGTCAGATCTGACGCTTAAGTGCTGGTTAAACAGAGAATGTCACACCAAAGCACTGAGACCCCGCGCTTAAGTTCCAGTGACAGTTACCCTAGGCTACTAAAAAGGAAAAATCTAGACCTCAACCAAAAGTGAGGTCAACAAATGGACCCCCAATAGGTGCTGTGTGCTGGGCAAGCACACCGTGCTTATTGGCATTGACCGAAGAGATCAACAAAACCAATACAAACTCCTAAGTCAAAAAACTTGGAAGGAGGTGTAAAATTGTGTGTGTTATTTGTTTCCGCTGGGGAATTAACAAGTGAATATCTGCTCGAAGTCAAGAAGTAGGAACTCTCACTGGGGATTGAAGAGTTGGTTTTCAGTTATCAGATTTCACGTGTTCATAGAGGATGGAAATCAATATGTAAGTGTTGACCCTGAGGTGGGAATTGAAGTTTATGTTTTAAATTCAGAATAGGGTCTAAAGTTAAGGACCGACCTTGACAAGAGGGGAATCAGAAGTTAAGGACTGATTCCAAAATGAGAATTGAAAGTTAATGATTAATCTGAAGAGAGAGTCAGAAGTTAAGGACTGACCTCGAAGGAAGTGAATCAGAAGTTAGGGATTGATTTTGAAATGAGAATTGAAAGTTAATAATCAATCTTGAAAGAGAGTCGGAATTTATGAACTGACCTCAAAAGAAGTAAATCAAAAGTTAGGGGTTGATTCTAAAATGAGAATTGAAAGTTAATGATCAATCTCAAAGAGAGTCGGAAGTTAAGGACCGACCTCGAAAGAAGTGAATCATAAAGAATCATAAATGATTCTAAAATTAGAATTGAAAGTTAATGATCAATCTTAAAAGAGAGTTGAAAGTTTAGGACTAACCTCAAAATAAGTGAATTAGTAGTTAGGGACTGATTCTAAAATTAGAATTGAAAGTTAATGATCAATCTCAAAAGAGAGTCTGAAGTGAAGGACCAACCTCAGAGGAAATGAATCAGAAGTAAATGACTGATTCTAAAATAAGAATTGAAAGTTAATGACCAAACTTAAAAGAGAGTCGGAAGTTAAGGACTGGACTCAAATGGAAAGAAATCAGAAGTTAAGGAATGATTCTTAAATGAGGATTGAAAATTAATGATCAATCTCAAAGAGAGTTGCAAGTTAAGGACCGAACTCAAAGGAAAGGAATCAGAAGTTAAGGACTTATTCTAAAATGAGAATTGAAAGTTAAAGATCAATCTCAGAAGAGAGTCGGAAGATAAGGACCGACCTCAAAAAGAGTGAATCTAAAGTTAAGGAGTAATTCTAAAAGGAGAATTTAAAGTTAATGATCAATCTCAAAAGAGAGTCGAAAGTTAAGGACCGACCTCGAAAAGTGTGAATCAAAATTTAAGGACTGATTCCAAAAATGAGAATTGGTGGTGTTCCATCTAAAGATATGTGTCGCAAAAATGAGAATTGGTGGTGTTCCATCTAAAGATACGTGTCGTGTGAAAAGGTTGATATTGTTTAAGAAGATTTGTGAAATTTTTGTGAGCTTTTGTGTAGAACATGAAATTCCGCAGGGATGTTAGGAGAATTAGTGCAGAAAAAGATAGTTGTGCTGCACGAGCAAAGAGTAAGAGACCTCAAAATCGAGGAAAATCCACTCATTAGATTTATTTTCTTTGCTTTTTGTTTTTATCACATTTAATTATCAAAATATGTTTTCAAAAATTTAATTTTAGTTGGTTGATTTTTCAAAATAGAGTTCTTTTATTGTTTGCTTGTTTGTTATTTTTAATTAAATTTTATTATTGTCAACTTTTTTGTTTTGTTGTTATGTTCTTTGTTCATTATAATCTCGAACTAACTTATGGTCCATGGCTTTTATCCATCACACAAAAAGGCAATTGAAAAAAAGACAAATTTCTAAAAGGAACTTGATTAATCTGTTCCAATAAATGTTACAGATTTAATGTACTCCAAAACCTCAAAAAGTATAATATGCTAATTGAATCAAAGTACATCCACAAATATCACATGCCAAGTACATATCATAGGATGAGCATGTCTGATACATGTCATGTCTACTATAACAAAATGTAGTAAAACAAAAATGAATCCTCTGAATGTCTGTCTCTGGTGAGGCAAGCTCTTGATTGAGCAGATCTTCTAAGCCACGCTCCAGAATAAGAGTTCCCTCTGCATGTACTTAGAGGTGCAACCCTCTCATAGCTTGCACAACATTAGTTCTTCCAATTTTGGATCTGGTTGAAACCCATATGGCATTTTGTTGTTATTTATTTGTCGAAAGGTCACGGACACCATACAGTGTCGTACCCCTGGAATACAGTGCTTCGCGGCGTCTGCTCCGTTCCCTTTAAGGACTATCACTGAACCAACAGGTAGCAGAATTTCTACGGACCCTCTGAATTCACCAGGGCCTATAATATCTATTTCTTTCCCAAAGAGAAAGTTTCTTTTTCTCATGAATGAGACCATGCAAAAAGGTCTCACAAAGTTATGATGATCAATGTGCGGAGGTATGCAGTCTCCTTCATTGTATATGCTAATGATGTAGCTATTAAGAATGTAGTTAGCTGGTAGTATACTCCATCGGACCATTCTTTTAATAATCCATTTTATCATTGGAGGTAGTGGATCCACTTGATCATTTCTAAGAATCCCATGATGATTTCCTTATCTATCGCTGGTAAAGTTGTAGCAGCAGCCGCACTAGATAGTGATCCTCCCGTTTCCCCGCATCCACTTTCGTGGCTCAGAATAGGTTCTTTCCATAATCAGGCCTGCTCAACTTCTATCTTTCAGGTCAAAAATACAGTCGGGAATGTTTTGTTCATCACTTTCTGAGAAGACCTTGGTGTATAATTCCAATCCCTCTACTTTTAGCGGCTAGCATGTCTGCACTATTTTCTTTGTAGTGGAGCATCCAGTAGTCTTTCATTATTGGCAGTGACTAAGTCCCCAGTCGGCGTAGCTATCATGGACGGTAGGCGGCTAGGCCCCTCCATCGGGTCTTGTTGTACCATCACATTCTTTCCCTTCAGTGATGAATTGACTTTGGTGGTCAACCTTAGCAGTGAGGGCAGCCCTTCCTTTTCTAGTTGGCTGACGACATCCATTAGAGGCCCCTCATAATTAATGTCGACTTGACCAAATTCTATGTTAAAGTGTATAGTGCAGCCCTGCGGCGCCATTTTCTTGTTGAGTACAAGGTTCCAGCCATCTTTAAAGGCAAAGATCAGCCTCTGGCATGACATTTCTCTGCAGACGACAGGAATAATGTTAGTGAGCTGAAACTTAGCATGAACAATAACAAAACAAAGCATTTATTAAAAGAAATTTTAGTTTATTTTGGTGAACAAGTCACTTATTTGTATATGCATTTTGTTTAATTTAGTAGGATATTAAGTTTAAAAAGAGAAAATTGAAATGTGTAATTTTCAAAAATTTTCATTATGTTGAGGTTAATCTTATTACAAAAATTTTGGACTTGGTCACAGACATTTGGCCACATAGATAACCCCAAAACACTCCAAATTTCAAAATTTTGAATTAAGCAATGGCAAGCAATGTTAGGTTGCGTAGTAGGTCTTCAGGTATCATCCGTTGATTGGTAGAATGGGTCTTTCACACCAGAAATCTACTAACTGCTATGCTCCTCCTGCATAGACCTTTTCAATGAAAAATGACCCTCCCTAAGTTGGCTCAAATTTTCTACCTATCTTGCGGCGTGCAAGAATAGCCTTTTTGAGCATGAGTACGAGGTCACAAACTTTGAATGTTTTTGGTGTCCAACTTTTCATGAGCTTGTACCATCTTTGCCTGGTAAAGTTCTAAGTGTTATTGTGCTTCAAGTTGTTTTCCCTCAAGAATCTCCCGCTTTTCAAGTCTGAGTTTTACACTTTCTTCTGTTGTAAGCTGATTGACAACAACAACTCTGAGAGACGGTGTCTGAATTTCTAACTCTGGCAGAGCCTCAGACCCGTACATGAGCATGTAGGGTGTACACTGAGTTGGAGTCCTGAACATCGTCCGGTAAACCCATAAAACTTCTAGCAACTTGTCAGGCCTGCTCAACTTCTATCTTTCAGGTCAAAAATACAGTCGGGAATGTTTTGTTCATCACTTTCTGAGAAGACCTTGGTGTATAATTCCAATCCCTCTACTTTTAGTGGCCAGCATCTCTGCACTAATTTCTTTGTAGTGGAGCATCCAGTAGTCTTTCATTATTGGCAGTGACTAAGTCCCCAGTCGGCGTAGCTATCATGGACGGTAGGCGGCTAGGCCCCTCCATCGGGTCTTGTTGTACCATCACATTCTTTCCCTTCAGTGATGAATTGACTTTGGTGGTCAACCTTAGCAGTGAGGGCAGCCCTTCCTTTTCTAGTTGGCTGACGACATCCATTAGAGGCCCCTCATAATTAATGTCGACTTGACCAAATTCTATGTTAAAGTGTATGGTGCCGCCCTGCGGCTCCATTTTCTTGTTGAGTACAAGGTTCCAGCCATCTTTAAAGGCAAAGATCAGCCTCTGGCATGACATTTCTCTGCAGACGACAGGAATAATGTTCGACAGGAATAATGTTAGTGAGCTGAAACTTAGCATGAACAATAACAAAACAAAGCATTTATTAAAGGAAATTTTAGTTTATTTTGGTGAACAAGTCACTTATTTGTATATGCATTTTGTTTAATTTAGTGGGATATTAAGTTTAAAAAGAGAAAATTAAAGTGCGTAATTTTCAAAAATTTCCATTATGTTGAGGTTAAAAAAAAATTTTTGGACTTGGTCACAGACATTTGGCCACATTGATAACCCCAAAACACTCCAAATTTTAAAATTTTGAATTAAGCAATGGCAAGCAATGTTAGGTTGCGTAGTAGGTCTTCAGGTATCTTCCGTTGATTGGTAGAATGGATCTTTCACACTAGAAATCTACTAACTGCTATGCTCCTCCTGCATAGACCTTTTCGATGAAAAATGACCCTGCCTAAGTTGGCTCAAATTTTCTACCTATCTTGCGGCATCCAAGAATAGGCTTTTTGAGCATGAGTACGAGGTCACAAACTTTGAATGTTTTTGGTGTCCAATTTTTCATGAGCTTGTACCATCTTTGCCTGGTAAAGTTCTAAGTGTTATTGTGCTTCAAGTTGTTTTCCCTCAAGAATCTCCCGCTTTTCAAGTCTGAGTTTTACGCTTTCTTCTGTTGTAAGCTGATTGACAACAGCAACTCTGAGAGACGGCGTCTGAATTTCTAACTCCAGCAAAGCCTCAGACCCGTACATGAGCATGTAGGGTGTACACTGAGTGGGAGTCCTGAACATCGTCCGGTAAACCCATAAAACTTCTAGCAACTTATTATGTCAATCCCTTTTGTTTTCGTCTAGTGTTTTCTTTAAAATATGTACCAATGTCTTGTTGAAGGCTTCAGCCAGGCCATTTGCTCTGGGATAGTAAATTGTAGAGTATCTCCATTCTATCTTGTGTCTTTTGATGAAACTGTTGATTTTTGTGCTTTTAAAAGCGGTCCCACTGTCAGAAGTTACTCTTCGCGGTACTCCGAAATGATAGACGATTTGGCTTTTGAAGAATTAAAAGATGTGTTGTGTCGTAACCTCTCGTAACGGTACTACCTCAGCCCATTTGGAGAAATAATCTGTAGTGGAAAGTATAAATATGTGTCCTTTGGAAAATGAAGGGTTTATCAGATCTATTATGTTCGTGTCCCAACACTCAAATGGTCATGGGGGGACAGTTGGGTGTAGCACATTCGGAGGCTGGTGCATGTCCACCCCATGCACTTAGCACTGGTGACATCTTATGACTGTATCCATGCAGTCAGACATCATTGCCGATCAATAATATCCAAGTCTTTTGATCTTCATTTTCATCTTCGGCCTTGATTGGTGAGTGCCAACAATCCAAAATGTACTTGTTTAACAATATTCTGTGCTTCGACTTTGCTTAAACATCATAATCACATCTGGACGAATGATCTCCTGTAAAGGACATCATTAATTAAAGCGTATGACATAGCCATTTTTTGTAATGTGATGTGCTTTAGACTTTTCCTCTGACAGCTTTCTAGTATGGAAATATTCTATTAATGGCTTGCGCTAATCTTCATTGATGTCAGCAACTGCATTTATCGCTTCTTCTTTTTTGAGCTCGTGTAGATTTTTGAGGTTGATCTGAGAAAAAACTTGTCTTCCTTGTACTGTGACATCAATGGAATCCTCCGTAGGACATACCAATTTCTTAGCAAGTTTTGCTAGAGCATCGGAATGGGCATTATCTTCACTAGGAATCTGGTAGAAAGTCACATTAGGGATCTGCTCCAGTAGCTTCATGATGTACTGATAAGCAACTTCCTGAATGACGAGCTGAGGGTCGTCATAGATGGCAATGTTTGTTATATCCATTGAGATTGCCAATTCCAATCTGGTGATTAAAGCTTCATATTTTGCTTCATTGTTGGTGCACAGCCTTATCAAGTGGCATGAGAACCTCAACATACCCTTATCTGGCATGATAAAGATCAAACCAATAACTGCTTTGCCTGGTATAACTATGTCTGATCCTTTATCTTTTCTAGCTGACGAAGTAAATTTCCCAGCATTTAGTGCAGGAGAATTCCATTTGTCTGGTAACTCATCGTTGAGAGGGGATCCAGCTGACAGTGGGTGTGCAATGAGAAAGTCTGCTAGAATCTGCCCTTTAATAGCACAAAGGGGAACAAAAGTTATATCAAATTGCAATAACATCATTGACCATCTTGCTAGAAGTCTAAAGAGTGTTGGTAGGGTCATCAAATATTGCAACGAATTAACTTTAGAAATTACGGGAATTTTATGAGAAAGCATATAATGTCTAAATTTTTGGGAGGCAAAAATTAACGCTAGACAATGCTTCTCGATAGGTGGATACCTTATCTCCATTGATATTAGACTACGACTCAAATAGTAGAGTGCATTTTCCTTACCCTCATCGCTGACTTTGGCTAGGAGCACTCCAAGAGAGTCGTCTAAGGTCGCGGTATAAAGTATCAATGGTTTCCCTGGGATAGAAGCTGCCAAAACAGGAGGTGCCATTAAATATTTTTTAATGTCTTCAAAGGCTCGCTGACATATCTCTTTCCATAAAAATTTGGTGTCCTTTTAATTATTTCCGAGAAGGGCTGATATCTACCTGAGAGATTAGAAAAAAAGCGTCTCAGATACGCCAACTTCCCCTGGAAAGAACGTAGTTGTTTGAAGGTTTTAGGAGGAGGCATTTCCAACATAGCTTTAATCTTATATGGGTTGATCTTGATTCCCAGATGACAGACAATGAATCCTAGAAACTTCTTAGAGGGAACGCCAAAGGTGCACTTTAAGGGATTCATTTTAAGGTCATATCATCGTAATCGTTTGAACACGATCCTCAAATCGTACAAATGATCTCTTTGTCATTTACTTTTGATGACAAAATCATCCACAAAGCATTCCACTTGATTTTGAATGAGGTCATCAAAAATATTTGTCTTTGCATGTTGATATATTGCTCTAGTGTTCTTTAGGCCGAACGACATCACTGTGTAACAAAAAATCCTGATAGGTGTTCTGAAGGCTGTAAGTACTGCATCTTTGGGAGCCATCTTGAGTTGGTTGTATCCCGACGATCCGTCTGTAAAAGAGAAAATTTAATGTGTGGAAGCAATGTCCACCATCATTTCTGGCATCGATAACAGAAATTCATCTTTTGGACATGCCTTGCTCAAATCCTTGAAGTCAACACAAACACGTATTTGTCCATTCTTCTTCTTAACTGGGACACTGCTACCTAACCATATGGGGTATTGCTCTTCTTTTACAAAGTTAGCACCCATTAGTGTCTTCACCTCGACAATTACTTGTTGCTTTATTTCAAGGTGCCTTCTTCTGGGAGCTTGTTTAACTTGGGTTATATTCTTGTCCACCCTGAGTTTATGAACTGCAACCTCTACTGACAGTCTTGGCATTTCATCATAGCTCCATCCAAGCAATCTTTAAATTATTTTAACAGTTTGATCAATTGTAAAGATTCTTCATTGTTAAGTAAAGAATTTATAAATGTGGGTCGAGGTTGTCCTTCTCTCCCGATGTTGATTTCCTTTAACTCATCAACAGTTGAATTGATTTCTTCTTCAAATTATGGAAGAGCATCTTCTAGCAGTTGATTGGTAGAGTCATCCTCAATGTCGAGGCAATCCTCTTATGATTCACTAGTAACAACCATTCAAAATTTCGAATCATTGACTGGTCTGACTGTACCAAATTCAAGGCCCTCTTTCGAGTTAGGAGTTTAAATTTTAACATCCCATCATTCCATAATTTTTCAAAAAGTAATTTTTCAAAAAGTTGAAATCTATCTTTATCATTTGTTTTGGCAAGTTTCCCTATTGAATTAACTTTTTACACAAGGTGAAATATAACTAAAAGGCATTTTCATTAACTCATTAGGATCGTCATCCAAATTTACATGGTTTCTAAGATCAGTAGAGGTAGAAGCACGACAAAATTTGATCGGCTTTGAACCAACACTAGGAACTTCCTTGACCTCTAGAATCTCAACCTTTTGAGGGAGAATCGGAGTAAGAGTCATAGCATTCACATAATGGTTTATCCGATCATACATTGTCTTTTATTCGCTTTTCTCCGCATCTTCTAAGGATATCTCGTATTGAGGTTTCTTCTGTTTTGTCATCTTTATTTTATTTTCAGAATTGTCTTCATTACCAAGGTTGATGGATGGCCTAGTCTGTTTAACACTTAAGTTGATTCTTCCAAGTCCACGTCCTGGCCTCGACCTCGAGTGCACGAGCTAAAAGAACCTCTACCAATTTTTTGTAAAGAAGTTGTGGAAGATCGCTGAAGCAGATTTGAATGGCTTCCTCTTTTCAATTTTTCTGAATCTTCACTTTTTTTTGTTGCAATTTCATGAGAGAAGACAATTTTCTTTGGAGACGCGTAGTAGGCGGCATCTTCATGAATATCAACTTCATGAACTGAAAAATGGTTGTAGATCTCTCTTGATGCAATGCTCTTGTCCTTATTTGTAGTACTTGATGCACTGATGCAATGACGATGGAACCATGTTGTGTTCATGAATCCATGGTCGACCAAGTAAAGCATTAAAAGAGGTCTTGGCGTCGATGATATGCAACTTAGGGATTGTTGCTAGTTCTCCAACCTTCATAAACAATGTAATGGAGCCAAGGGCACTCTCCCTTTGGGTAGAATCCTCTTAACATCATTTTATTAGCCGTAAGCTCCTGAGATTCAATGTCCAAATTAGCCAATGTCCATAGACTCATCAGGTTTAAGGATGCTCCTGGATCTACTAAAACTTTGGACAACGCAAATCTATCGATGTTAACGGAGATGTAAAGCGGTCGGTTGTGGTCGGCGGTACCAAGTAGCAAATCATCATCTGTGAAGGTTACCCCATGTTGTTCTTTCAACGAACAAACTTCATCCGAGGATGTGCTGGCCAACTGGGCTAGCAAATCTCTGGGTCAAGCAAAGTTGTAACTAGAGACTCTCTCATCTCCTTTGATAGGATCATAGTTTCGTAGATGTTTAACCGAGCCGGAAGCTTTCTAAGATGAGCAAGTATGTTGTAATCCACTTTGTATGATCCTCCAATTTTCTCTTGGTTGTGTGGTTCTTGCACTGGTGGAGGTGGAAGTAGCTCTTCTCTAGTTACTATTTGCTTTTCTTTATCCACTGGAGTTGTTTTCACGGGTAACACTCTCCCACACCTCAAGTTCACTTCTATAATCTCTTCTTCTTAAGATATCATTGTTGAATCATTTGGTGTTTCTTCTTTGCGGGAAAGATCTAAGTTGATGGAAAGCAGTGCATCGTGGTGCTCGAGAATTGGTTCCTCTCTCCCGGCGCTGTCATAGCTGGTATCATCGATGTCTTCTTCAATTTTATTAACGAGTTCATTGAACTCAAGTATAATTTGAGGATCATTTTGAGATTTGATATCAAGGCTAGATTGGTCAAAATCAGTTATGTTATCACCAAAAACAGTTAAAACGTAGCCGAAATCACAATCATTATATTCATAAGACACCGAAGGGGCAAAAAGATAATCATAAAAAGTTAGGGGTTCGAGGACTTTCTTCCCCTAATATGAAACAACTAATCTTGTAGATACAACCTCTATACTACCCTCCATGCTATCAGTCTTCATAGTGGTGTTCTTCCTCTTCTTTGTCTTTGACAATGATGATTCTTCTAGTGAAATCTTCATCTCGGGTTTGACAGGCTAAAGATTCTGAGCGGAGGCTTGTTTCGATGCGTTCTGGAGAGGCTAAAGATTCTGAGCGGAGGCTTGTTTCGATGCATTCTGGAGTTGATTTAATATTTTCTTGGATGATTTGCTCCAAACATTCATCTCGGGCTTGACAGACTGAAGACATTGAACGGAGGCTTGTTTTGAAGCATTCTGAATCTAGTTCAATATTTTCTTGGATGATTTGCTCCAGACTGTACTCCATCTGTCTTTTTCAGTATACGAGTTAATCGGAGAGATTAGCTCAACCAAAATCATATTTATGGAACCTTTTTCAAGTTCTCTTAAATATTCTTTTGGGATCATTATATTATCTTCTTTAAGGTTCCTCTTGAGCCAGTCTTTAAAGATCATTCTTCTATAGTGTGACCAAGTAACCTGTGGTATGGGCAATAATTTGATTCATCCTTCTTGTCGACCTCTTCGGGTTTTTTTGGATCTGGTAGTCTGAACTCATGCTTCTTTATCAGACTTCTGAACATTTGGATACAACTTCATCTTTGAAGGAATGAACCATTTTCTATCATTCTGCGAGAGATATTCTCTTATTCCCTGTTCAAGGCAATCCTTCTTGAGGCGGTCACTGGTTGGACTGGTTACTTTGTTTCTAGTTGAGCATGCTGCGATGATGTATGGCGAGGATTTTTTGGATATATCTTCATTGGTTGTTTTTCTTTGTCGACTATTGCTACTGTTCCTGACTTCTTTTCAAATACTCTCATTTTCTTAGATTTCTCATACTCTGGTTGCCTTGGATATCTCGTGAGTATCCATATGTTCAATTTATTCTTGAATGGCTTTATTGAGTAGCTTCTTGAAGGATTTAGTGGTGAGTCTCTTGAGCATGAAAGATATTGATTCATGAATGCTTTTGAGTAAGATCTCAATCACATGATGTTCATGTATCTTTTGAGTAAGATCTCAATCACATGATGTTCCTGTATCTAGTATCTAAGGTTCACATTTCATGCTAAGGTTTATCCACCTCAAAATATAATCCACTAAAGTCTCGTTAGGCTTTTATTTTTTATCATGAGCCCTCCTATAGAAACATGGTGTTGTGCTCTGGCAATATTTTCACAAATAATTATTCCAGCTCGGCAAATTTCTTAACTGATATGTTTGGCAAATCAGAATACCAATTGAAAGCAATCCCTGTCATGCTACTGACAAACTATTGGAAGAGTAAAGCTTCGTTACTCCTCATTTTGCCACAACTAGCTTGAAAATGTGTTATATACTGTCTGGGATTTCTACTCCCATCAAATATCTTAAATTTTTTGGTCATGAAACCCTTGAGGAAGGGTATGACATTGAGTTCCTCCGGGTAAGGTCTACCCTTTAAAACTAATGCACCACATTTAGATTGGGTTAAGGCCTCCCAAACTTGCTCAACCATTTGCTTACACTCGTTCTCTGGCATGACGCTCATCGAAGAATCCTTCTTTGGTTGCTCATCTTTGTTTGTTGAGGAAACTTCTCTTCTTTCGTCTATAATATGTATAATTTCTGGTTGGTTGAGCTTTGGAGAGGCTAACTGTGGGGGTTGAGATTGTCCTTGAAATGTGGCCATGGCGGTCATGGCTGCGGCCATCTCTTCTATTCTTTTCTCTAGTTGGCTAACTGACTCTTCCCTTAGGAGGATAACCCTACGCAACACTTCTATGGTGTTCTCTTCATGAGAGATTGAGCCATGAAATCCTCTTCGAGGTAATCATTACAGTCAAAATCATCATCATCATCATCAATGAAAACTCTATGTTCTCGGGCTAACTTAGAAATCTCGACTCTGAGTTTTTCAACTTTTTCTTTGATTATTGATTCTTTGATTATCTTAAGATCTGGAGGGCCCTGCTAGACCTCCTCCTCTTATTCTTCCATCTCACTGGAAATAGCTGAGACGATGTCAAATACTTCGGACCCAAGCTTCATTCCATGCTCTTGCCCTGCGAGCTTACTGAGTGGTATCGGTACAACGACCTTGGGTATCCACACCTTTTTCCTTGACGAGGATGTCTCAAGAGAAAGTGTCCTAACAGAAACATTGGTATGTCAAAGGGAAGTGTGCTCCCCATGGTGCAGACTGACTACAGTACTGGGTAATTTTTTCATCTTTTCCTTCAAAATTTTAGGAATGTCTTTGAGGTGGGTGATCGACAAAATTCTCGGACATAGTCTTGATTTAACCGGTCGACGGCCTGTGGTCATAGTAGCGGTAGAATCTTTGGTGATAATATTCGTATTTACTCTGCTTCTTAAGTAGAACTAGACGGGATTACGGGCAGGCAAATCTTTATTTGACTTCTGAGATTGTCTGATAGATTTGACGTCCCTAAAAATTTCCTTCTTCATACGAGGGGAAATTACATGCCCCACTCATTTAAATAAGTCATTAGCTGAGCAGCCCTCTTTGGCAACTAGTTTCTGAAAAATTGAACTGACTCTGGTGAAAGGAGTAGATTTCTTTTCCTCCACACCCTGTCCATGAAGTGTCAATAATGCGACATCAATTTTTCAAATACTCTCGTATCCATTGGTATCCATTAAAGGATGGAATCTACTACCCCACAGAAGTGGATATGTTTTCAATAATCTTGATTCGTCTTGGTCAAGATCTTCCTTAATGGGTATCTCCTCAAGAGCCTGGGCTTTAATGGCCCTCTGAACTCTCATGTTGTGGTTTCTACTTTGAGTTTGGGTTAGTGGTGCAGTTCTTGAACTCGATCCAATTTCGAATATTGATGGTCGGACAGCTAATCCCTCAGTCAGATCTTCAGTGATCATTACTTCTTTCCCCTTAGCAACAGTGGGGACAACAGGCATGGCAGGTGTTGATCCTTGGATACTGCTAATATGCACACTACAACAATAATTCAGATTATATTTCACTTATATTTCCTTACTTTGCAACAAAACCAAAAACTTGATCTTGAAGAAAAATAAAAATTTAACTTTTAATTTATATATTTTGGGATACTACGCAAGTATAAGTATCGTTATCAAGTAATATAGGACTTTTTGATTAAGACCTGAATATCGAACCCACAGGAGGAATACGCAATATGCACTATTAAACAACAAACTTTTCATTTTTAATAAAAAGATAATTATCTATACTAAAGATGATTTTTTTAGTCATGAAAATTTAAATATTTTTGGTATTTTCAATATTTTGATAGAACAATAACAATTTAAAAAGATAACTAGAGTTTTTGTAGAAGAAAAGCACTAAATATTAAAATATCTTTCTTCTTGTTATGAATCAGTAAAAAGTATAGGAATTCTGTTGTGGAAGTACACAAATTGTGTTGTGCCAAATAGGAGCAATAATATTCTTTACCCTTACTAAAGAATGCTATAAAGAATATTGGCTAATTGAAAGTTTCTGAAGACCGGCTAGGCAAGGAAGATACTAGCTCTTACTCTATAAATCCCTTGATTCCCTCCACTTAGGGGATAACATTCTCGTATCAGAACCTAAAACAATAAACCAAGTTGGGGGCTTTAACTTATCACTTTAAAGTCCTCTAACTCTACACCCTTCAATGAATATTTCCCTTTTTTTTTGCACTCAATCATATGAAATATACTCTCATTCATACAACCTCATGTGATTCTTTCCAATTGTTGACTAAGACAATACCAGCCCGGTTCTTACAT